>NC_134788.1:36516482-36526482 GCF_046742065.1 Oratosquilla oratoria
TAGACTTCCCATGATTATAGTTTTGAGCTCAACTGAAAATGTAACAAGAAATTCTGTATTTCTCTACAATTTTCTTGTTATCTGAATCAGTGAACGGTTAGTAAAGTCAAAAGTAAGATACACGTAAAACATAAGCATAAGAGAGACATTAGCATTATATTCTTTTCTGATAACCATCATACCATGTAAATGTTGTACAGTATTCATTTCTTCCCCCACCGATATAATCGTATTTCATCTCATTATTATGTATTATGTCATCACTTTGTTACATACTTTTAACTTTCTCCAACTCACTGTATCACCCACTTATTTTCGCTTGTTTTGGCAATTTGAACACGAAAAATTCATTATCTTTGGTGGAAAAATAACTAAAAATAAATGGGCGTGTAGAAAGGAAGTCAACAAAACAAAATTAGAAGGATTACACGGCACTATAGTGACTATACGTTAAACATGAAAATTATTTTCTTGACGAAAGAATGTAATTTTTCTATGAAAACAGAAATTAATGATTAATAAAATAATGCATAAACAAGCTAACAAATAGATAAATAAACTTAATTCCAGATATGAATATTATGCATTGAATTTAATCACGGAAAAAACAGGTTTACGTACGAAGTAACGCAACTAAATTAGAAATCATCTTTAATGGTACAATATACTTTTTCTACAGCATTTACAGTATTGCTAAGTAAAATAAGAAATCAAAACAATCGTGGCATACGTCTCTTGGTAGTAAGGCTGGATGTGCATGATAAGGATTTTTTCTCTTACAAGCTAAACCAGCGTCTCGTAACCTTCCCACCCCTAATAACGCCTGTAGTAAGGTATAAGCAGACAAACATCCCCTAATTGATATTTTATTACAAGAAGAATAAAGGAAAGTGTATGTATGTATTGCATCCAAGGACCCCCTATAATTGATTTCAGCACCCAGGTTGGGAAACGTTGGCTAGACTTGAGGTTTTACTTAATTGTGTAAAGAAATAGAAATTGATAACTAGCCAAAGAGACAACCGTAGACTGGGTACATTTAATCACTTAAAGCAGGTTTTTTTGTTGTTGTTAATAGTTATATCTCGTTTACAATATAATGGACAGTAAAGATAGTCAAACTACTATTAGTATTATCATTATGTCAGTAACCATGTCTTATTATATTTGCATGTACCAGTTGACTACTCTGTGTACTATAAGAGTAATTCAAACAATCATGTAGGTTTCATTTTTATATTTCAGAAGGAGCAATTTAATGCTATTCAGATATATGTAAAGACCTAGGTTGTAGTTTAGAAAGTAAATATATATTATAATTATCAGGCATGCAAAATGTACCCAATACTAAACTGAAACCTTTTGTAGATTAATTCGTCCATTAACTTAAAGGAAAGGTAAATTTATTTCATGAAATTTTCATTCACAGGTAGAGACATAAATATTAAGCCACCTTGTCTGATTTTGCTATACATTATGCAGGCATAATGGGAGAGATATTAGTGATGCACCTCAGTGCTCCAGATTAGATAACGGCGAATTAAATCACACCTAACCTAATGTGAGCAACCATTGTGTATGTCCCCTCCCCCTTTTCTTTCTCACTTAATAACAAAATGAAATGCCACAAAACATGTACCATGATTATGGCACATTTAACCTTCCATGCCCCTCCCTTTCCTTCAAAGTCGCACTAATAATATTAACTGTTCTGCAGGTTGCAAGAAACATGACTCCAATTCGTCCATTGAGACAGGAATACAGGATGAAAATGAAAAGTTGGTAAAGGAAGAGAAGACAGCAGTTTGTCTTTTGCTCCAAGGTTGATCATGTGAAGTTCAGAGAGAACCAAGATTGAGCAAGATTTGTGTAAAACCAATCAACTATTGCTAGATGGTAAGAAGCCTTATATACAAATTGCCTTTCTCAGCACTATGGTATATAAAGATATGTATAAGTGTACATTTTGTTGGTCTAGACATCCACATACTGACAGTTTCAGGGAATTCTTTAACATGTGAGAGAAACCTCACAATCTACTCATTATGATTATTCTTTATCTGACTTTGGTTGTATAAAAATGGGTATGCACACTTTCACAGGATCTTGTGAATATATCCATTGTGAGGCTACAGCCCCTGCCCTTGACAAACTGAAAGACCATCAGAATAGTCAAAATTATTGCAATTGTTGCAATGCTTCATTTTCACAGTCTCATCATCCGAAAAGCTATCTACAAGGTCAGACAGGTGAGAAACCTCGTATTAAATGTACTTGTGTGATGTCTTCATTTTCCCGGTCTGTGCATCTGGTAAGTCACATAAGAACTCATCCAGGGGGGGAGAATTGTCATAAATGTACACTTTGTGGAGCATCATTTTCCCAGTTAGGCAATCTGAAATGCCATATAAGAATCCACAACGGGGGGGGGGGGACCTTATGGATGTACATATACCAAGGCTTTTTCCCCCTTACAAGGGAGGTAGCCAAAAAGGGAAAGGCATAAAAAACACTCCCACCCATTTCATCCCTAAATACACTCCACACCCCTCCCACCCTCCCTCTCATCTGAGCACCTCCTGGATGACGGGTCATCCCTGCACCCTGCCCACCGCCCTGGGTCAGAAGCAGTGTCACAAGACACAGCATATCCACAGCAAGGCCGCTTCATTTAATTGGCGACCCCCCCCCCTCTCCGTCCCCCCTTGCATATAAGGAGAGGACGGGGAGAAATCCCTTCGGGCTGCGTCAAAATTTACTCACACATACTACCCCACCCCCCTGCCCATTCCTCCTCATGCAATCACAACATCATCCATATACAACCATTCTCCACTCACCTCTGTCTTCCGTCCTCTCCCTTCCTCAACAGACATTCCCCTCTTCCCCAAAGCCCCCTTCACCCCATCCATCCACCTCAACCTAGGACGTCCCCTCATGTTCACTCCCTCCACATCTGCCTTCCATACCACTTTTACTAGTATTTCTTCACTCATTCTTTCCATGTGTCCAAACCATCCTAATATTCTTTCATCAACCCTATCTCACAGCTCCTTTTTCACCCCTGTTCTCCTCCTCACCTCCTCATTTCTCACTCTATCTAGCCTAGTAACCCCCACCATACTTCTCAGATACCTCATCTCAAACACATTCAAACTCCTTCTCTCTTCTTCTCTTATGTTCCACGTTTCTGCCCCATACAGTGCTGTTGGCATAATCACTCCTTCATACAGTCTCCTCTTCGCATCCATTCCTAAATGTCTATTCCTCATTACACTCTTTAATCCACCAAGGCATTTACTCGCTTCTCTCAATCTACATTCTACCTCCACCTTCACTCCACCTTTTCCTGCTACACTTGCACCCAAGTATCTAAAACTATCCACTTCCTCCAGTCGCTCTCCCTTAATGCTCACTTCCAGTCTACTGCCACTTTCACCCCTTGTACATCTCATCACCTTACTTTTACCCACATTTATCTTTAGCTTTCTTCTATCACATACTCTCCCAAACTCTGCCACCAGCTTCCTCAATCCCTCCTCCGATCCTGCCACAAGCGCAGTGTCGTCCGCAAACAACAGCTGGCTCACCTCCCACTTTTCTCCATTTTCTTTAACCATCTCCAATCCCTGACCCACTACCCTAGCATTCACCTCTCGCACTACCCCATCCATGTATAAGTTGAACAGCCAGGGCGACATAACGCATCCTTGACGAAGTCCCACCTTTACCTCAAACCACTCACTCTCTCCATTTCTAATCATTACACAGGCTCTACTACTCTCATAAAAGCTCTTGACAGCCCCTAGAAGCTTTCCTTCTATCCCATATATCTGCATAACCTCCCACAGTGCCTTTCTGTCTACCCTGTCGTAAGCCTTTTCCAGATCCATAAAAGCCCAAAAAACATCCTTCCCCTTTCCTATAGCTTTCTCACATATCTGTCTTACCACAAAGATCTGATCTACACAACCTTTACTCGTCCTACATCTACACTGATCCTCACCAATTACTCCCTCTTTTCCTCTCCTAATCCTCTCAATCAAGATCCTCCCATAAGCCTTCCCAACTACACTTAACAAGCTAATCCCTCTGAAACTACTACATTCACACTTGTCCCCTTTTCCCTTGTAAAGTGAAACTATACAGGCACTCCTCCAGTCCTCCGGCACTCTACCCTCTCTCCAGCAAACATTAAACAACCTCACCAGCCAGTCCACCATCACTGTACCTCCTTTTTTTTTAGACATTCTGCATGGCATCCATCCATACCAGGTGCCTTACCTGCTTTCATCATCTTAACAACTGCCTTCACTTCATCCATCCTTATTTCTCTGCCAGTTTCCTCACTCATCACTCTCATTTTCTTAGCATTTCCCACTGCAACTATCTTTCCCTCCCTATCCTCCTTCACATTTAGCAACTCCCTAAAATATTCTGCCCATCTTCCCCTTACTGCCTTCTCTTCCACTATCATCTCTCCATCTGCACCTTTTACCTTTTCTTCTCTACTTGATTCGCCTCCTCTTCCTCTCTTAATTTCTTTCCAAAACATCTTTTTATTACTTTCAAAAAATTCTGTCATACTCTTGGCCCACTTCACATCTGCTCTCCTCTTTGCCTCCTTTACCTTTTGCTTTACTTCTCTTTTCTTTTCTTTGTACCTCTCCCTCGTCCTATTTTGTAACCAATCTGTGAAAGTTCGCTTCTTCTCTTCTACAACCTTCTTTGTTTCCTCATCCCACCATTCACTACCCTTCCTTCTATTTCCCCCAGTCCTTATTGTTCCACACACCATCCTTGCACACTTTGTGACTCCCTACTTGAACCATCCCCATTCCTCCTCCACACCTAGCGGAAATCAATAACAGGAAACCTTGCTAAAGGCAAATACACTCCCAAACGAAGCTGCGACGAGAGCTTCGAAACGCCATGTTTGTATTATCTGCCCAGTCCCATCAGTGTCATTTTGACGATGACGATGGGTACCCAACCTCGTAAGTCTAGGTTAAACCAGTTTATCGTGCTTTAATTTCTTCGACTTCGGCATCTATCAAAACAAACATAGCGTCTCGAAGCTCTCGTCGCGGCTTCGTTCGGCAGTGTATCACTTTTATAATTTTTTTTTTTTTTTATTGATTCCCACCAAGAAAAATGTTTATCGTATAGGTGTTGCACTCTAAATTTATCAGTGATTGTCTTGACTGACATCCAATAAATGTCAGTGAAATTTGTATCTATCATTAGGACATGATCGAAAGAGGCTTCTTCCAATGTGTTCGGATAGCATGAGTAGCGGTTACAGTGACAAGGCAAGAAAAAAAAAAGTGACAAGTGATCCTTCTGCCGATAACAGGTTCTGGTATTCGGTCGCAGGATAAAATCCATGGAGTACCCACTCCCCAAGAACTCAACCTATTCAGCCGTTTTAGACGCCAATAGAGTAAAATTATCGACAGAGGCCGTGTGATACATCTTCGTTGAGCACTGGTGTCTCCAGAGTTGTTGTTTGTCACGAAACCCCTCCGACAATGTAGGACTAGTTGTTGCCAAAATTGGAATTTGGAATGATCGTTTTACTCATGTATTGATCATCACCTGTATGCCAAATGACAACAAACACACTTGGCTCTCTCTGGTTGCTAGTAGTGTGTGTGGGAGAGGATTTGTTGAGAGGGTGTTGGTAGTGTCAAATGACAGGAAACATATTCTCCTGTTTATTTCTCAGTATTTTGTGCGACATATGGATTATCATGGTGGTCATATGTATTTCGACGTTTAAATATTTTGATTTTTAATTCATACTTTATATTCAATATTCAATACATTTCTTGTCTACAAAAGACTATAAAAGTTTAAAAGCTTTATTTTTCATTTTCAGGACCGGGATTGAACAACCCAATTAGTCTTGGACGTGATGGACCACACAGGAGAGAAAGCCTTCAAGTGTGACCTTTGCGACGCAGACTTCAAAACAAAGTCACGTCTTCGATGTCACATGATGAGCCACAAAGGAGAGAAGCCTTTCAAGTGCGAGCTTTGCGACGCTGTTTTCAGAACAAAGGGTTATTTCAAAACCCACATGATGACCCACACAGGAGAGAAACCTTTCCAGTGTGACCTTTGTGACGCAGCTTTCACAACAAAGGCAAATCTTGGACGCCACGTGATGACCCACACAGGAGAGAAACCTTTTCAGTGTGACCTTTGTACCGCAGCTTTCAAAACAAAGTCACATCTTCGATTTCACGTGGTGACACATACAGGAGAGAAACCTTTCAAGTGTGAGCTTTGCGACGCTGTTTTTGGAAGAAAAGATTATCTCAAAAACCACATGAGGACCCACACAGGAGAAAAGCCTTTCCAATGTAACTTTTGCGACGCGGCTTTCATTGAGAAACGTGGCCTCAAATATCACCAGATGACCCACACAGGAGAGAAGCCTTTCCAGTGTGACCTTTGCAACACAGCTTTCAAAACAAAGTCAAATCTTCGATGTCACATGATCACCCACACAAGAGAGAGGCCTTTCAAGTGTGAGCTTTGCGACGCTGGTTTTGGAAGGAAAGGTCATTTCAAAACCCACATGATGACCCACACAGGAGAGAAGCCTTTCCAGTGTAACCTTTGCGATGCGGCTTTCACAACACAGACAAGTCTTGGACGTCACGTGACGAACCACTCTGTGGGGAAACATTTATAGTGTGAACTTTGCGACGCAGCTTTCATTGCGAAACGTGACCTCGAATATCACCGCATGACCCGCATTGGACGCCATTGCAACAGACAATAGTTCAGGTTGCTCCCCAGAGATATCTGTGGAAAGGCCCAAGGACTGATACTAGCAACTCTGGGGCTGCATGTTGTCCTTGATAATGTTTGGGTAGCAATTACGAGTATTGGCATTGTGCCAAAATCTAGAATGTTCTCCTTGTTTTATCCCTTGACATCTGCTGGGATGTAGGACATGTTTATATTAGGACTCGGGGTTGTAGTTTGTGGATATCTTATTTGTTAGGTTATTTGTAATGTACAGGTTTTGTGGGCGTTCCTTGTTGGAGGATGAGTCTAGGCATCAGGATTTGTGATCTACCATAGGTCGACACAGTGTCTTTAACAAATTGTTTCATGCAAACAATATGTACAATTGTCATGTCAGGTGTTAATAATTTGCAAAGAATTGAAAAGTTTTTAACAACCAAGACAAAGTCGTCTTCTAACATATTGTTTTAACAAACATTTTTGAAAATCCATGGATGACTACTGTAAGGAATATGTTTTGTTTTCAACATAGGTTTCCATGGTGATGGATATACACGGTGTTGAACATCCATGTCGAGATTATATGCGGCTCACCACATTGCACACCAGCCCGCGATCCCGTGACCCTTAGGTATCAATGATGTTTATATTAACCCATTAAACTCCGATGACAAGATGTCTTGTCATTTGGTCAAATAAAACAAAAAATCATAAAACACCAAAATGTTTGATCAAACACCAGAAAAATGTGACGTCAATCCTTTGCGCACACTATTTCATTGTCCAGTTTGTTCCAAGTGTCCACCACTCTATGTGGAAAACTGTTTTTCTTCAGATCTCTTCTGTAGGTATGTTTTTTTTTTTTTTCTTTCTTTCCATGTCCTTGTGTGTGTGTGTATTCACCTCGGATCTGCTGCAGTCTCTGTCGAGACAGCCAGACACCAGCCTCGAAACTCACATAAGGACCCACGTATGGGAGAAATCTTTTCGGTGTGACCTTTGAACTGTAACTTTCTCGCCGAGTATTAGAAGATCCACGCAAGTCTTTGAAGTGACCTTTGTGTTGCATGTTTCTGACAGGTTATTGATATTAGTGTCACACAGTTACCATGTTACATTTCATGTATACGGAGGAAGTATATGCTTACTAAAAAGAGATGCGGAGCGGAAACTATAATATGAAATGCTTTATAGTTATGCCACGAATAAATTAACTTTGCTGCGTTTAGAAATGGATTCGACAGACAATTTTATTTCGGGCGAGAGAAGTCCCCTATTGTTCGAAAGTATGTAGAGTCGTCCGTTAACCTATTGTTTTAGCTTGTATTTTTTGGAATACATGGATGAATACTGTGTCTAGTTTTGAACATAGGTTTTCACGGGGAGGGGTATACACGATGTTGAACATGCATGGGTAGTCTGCCAAGACTGAAATTATATGGGGCTCACCACATTGCACACCAGCCCGCGATCCTGTGCTCCTTGAGTATTACTCTGATGTTTGTGTTAAGATGGAGAATGTGTTTACTACATTGTTGACAGCATTGTTAGTGATAATGTATTATAAAATGCAGTGCGAATATATATGAAGTAGAAGATGCAGTTGTTATGAAATACTTGTTGACAATGGTGACGATCTGTACTAAGGAACAAGGACAAATGAAGTGAAATGATGTTTGTTGCCATGGTTGTTTCCGCCTTGAATAATGTCATTAGTGTAGTACATATTATTAAACCATTCTTGTAGCTCTTTATGTCTCAACATTAGGTAAGAAGTTTTGTAGGATAACTTGAATAAAGGTCTTCCATAAATAGGTGACTCCTTTATTTGTAGACCTTAAAGACTAGTTGGGCAAACTGGAACTGGCTGGTGATAGAGGTGTTGGCCTGACAATCTAACCCAACTGCGGCTATCGGGGGTGCCTCCATCCCAAGGGAAAAGCAGGCCTGCCGGCACCGTAAGAACTGGTGGTTCTTCTATAACGAGGAAGACCGAGAATAGAACCACCTCATCAATATCCACAGGAAACTACAAAAAGCGGCCCAGCCACACAAACCTTGAGCCTCTTCGGGAAGTGGTGGAACGATCGAGAATTCACGCCCATAGTAGGAGAGGCAAATTGGCCGGAGTGGTGCGCAAGTTTCAAGCAGCGCAATGACTTGTCTGACCAATGGTCCAAACTGAGGATGGCCTCCGGCAAGCGACCATCACGATCTCTGGCTCTTCCGCATCCACGGCAGGAGGTGGAAATGCTGGCGGACATGTTCGCCACAGGCGGTGCCACTGCCCAGCTACCTGCGAAGACCCAAACCTGACAGCAACAGCTGAGACCAGAGAGGGACAGACACATTGACATCGCTCGGGAGAGACCCGGCATGACGGACAAGCCTTTCCCTCAACACGAATTCATCCGAGCTCAGAACAAACCGGGCCCCACGCCGGTCCAACCGCCAGGGCGTGTATCCCTGATCAACCACTCATGGCTGTCGGGACGCCTTCCGGGCGAGTAGAAAGTGGCCGACACACAACCTTCCACTCCACTACTAATGTTAGACAATTACCCTGCTCTTCGATCAACAATACTAATCTAATGGCAAGAACGAAAGGAACATCCAACAAATCCTCTACGGCCTACGTCACATCAACATAACTATTCTGAAACAGCTTTAATACGCCTCCTAAGATAAAAAGTTTCACACGTCTACCACGTGACGAGAAAAGTCCTCCCCTCCAATGTGGCCACGTAAAGATCCCTTCACAATATCACACGCTGTCCAACTTGCACAACACTCCACACCACGCACTCTGTCATCTACCCCTTCAAGCAGCACTGATTCCTGGGCAACAGAATACGAATACCTTAATAATCTCGCTACTACATCCTAAATACATACATATACCAAGGCTTTTTCCCCCTTACAAGGGAGGTAGCCAAAAAGGGAAAGGCATAAAAACACTCCCACCCATTTCATCCCTACATACACTCCACACCCCTCCCACCCTCCCTCTCATCTGAGCACCTCCTGGATGACGGGTCATCCCTGCACCCTGCCCACCGCCCTGGGTCAGAAACAGTGTCGCAAGACACAGCACATCCACAGCAAGGCCGCTTCATTTAATCGGCGACCCCCCTCTCCGTCCCCCCTTGCATATAAGGAGAGGACGGGGAGAAATCCCTTCGGGCTGCGTCAAAATTTACTCACACATACTACCCCACCCCCCTGCCCATTCCTCCTC
>NC_134788.1:36531482-36783982 GCF_046742065.1 Oratosquilla oratoria
TAGATAGAGTGAGAAATGAGGAGGTGAGGAGGAGAACAGGGGTGGAAAAGGAGCTGGGAGATAGGGTTGATGAAAGAATATTAGGATGGTTTGGACACATGGAAAGAATGGGTAAAGAAAGACTAGTAAAAGAGGTGTGGAAGGCAGATGTGGAGGGAGTGAACATGAGGGGACGTCCTAGGATGAGGTGGATGGATGGGGTGAAGGGGGCTTTGGGGAAGAGGGGAATGTCTGTTGAGGAAGGAAGGGAGAGGACAGAAGACAGGAGTGAATGGAGAATGGTTGTATATGGATGATGTTGTGATTGCATGAGGTGGAATGGGCTGGGGGATGGGGGGTGAGGTAGTATGTGTGAGCTTAATTTGACACAGCCCGAAGGGATTTCTCCCTGTCTTCTCATTTTATGCAATGGGGGGACGGAGAGGGGGGTCGCCGATTTAATGAAGCGGCCTTGCTGTGGATGTGCTGTGTCTTGCGACACTGCTTCTGACCCAGGGTAGTGGACAAGGTGCAGGGATGACCCGTCATCCAGGAGGTGCTAAGATGAGAGGGAGGGTGGAGGGGTGTGGATTGTATTCAGGGATGGAATGGGTGGGAGTGATTTTATGCCTTTTACTTTTTGGCTGCCCCCCTTGTAAGGGGGAGGAAGCCTTGGTATATGTATGTATGTAGGTATCACATATGTACAAATGTTTTTTGTGGTTCTTATTCTTGGTTAGAGCCTGATTGTAGATCCTACTGGCATTGTTTTCATCACCACCTCCACCAGTTAATATATTTTTGCCACTAGTGACGACCAGGGTTGCCAGATGTAAACTGCCGAAAGTCGCGAGCTGCAGGACTAAAAGTCGCAAACTTCTGGCTAAAATAGCCCAATATATAAACACACACACACACACACACACACACACACACACACACATATATATATATATATATGTATATATATTTATATATATATGTGTGTATATATATATATCTGTATGTATATATATATTTATATATATATGTATATATATATGTATGTATATATATATATATATATATATATATATATATATATATATATATATATATATATATATATATATATATATAAATTGCAGGAGCCCGCACTTGATGTTGATGGCATTTCTACTTTCAAGAGTTCACTCAGATGCTCAATTGACTGAATAGAAGAATGACATGCTACATATACAGTGAGACGAATTTCAAATTTACTAAGTTTATCTTCCTTCTTTGATAGAACAGACTTGATGCTCATCTGCTTGTCACTTACTTTCGATACATTTTGTTTGTGTTTTAACGAATCACTGTGGTTTTTTTTTTAATCCGTTGTATGAGCTCTCATGTCCGTTCTACAAACTTTACAACGTGACTTATGTCCATCCTCTTTCACTTCCGCTAAACATTTTTCAAACAGGGGATCCTTTAACCAGGCAGACTGAAACGTTTTCAAGGTAGTTTGACCACCTTTTTTTTTCTAGATCTGTGGAGCTCACAACACTATGATCCTCGCATATAGAATGACTAATCGAATACGTACATTTCGTACTGAGCCTCTGCGGGCCGAGATGCGAGCGGGACGATCTAGCACGTTGAATACGTTCCTGTTAATTTTCATATTCGAATACGTACATTTCGTACTGTGCGTCTGCGGGCCGAGAAGCAAGCGGGACGATCTATCATTTTCATCCTACGTAGCAGTCTCAAATCGGACTAGGGTTGCCTGGTTGGTTTTACCAAGAAAAGAAAATGCCAACTGTCGCCAAAAATATGCCAAATTATGCCAAAATTATTTCCTGAATGCAGAAATAATCACTACTCTATTAGTCTTCATGATGCAGAAATAATAACTACCAGTCTTCTCATTAGTAGCCCAAAAGTAGCCCAAAATGTCGCAAGTCTCAAAACTAAAAATTAAATCGCGCCGAGCTTTCAAAAATAGCCCAATCTGGCAACTGTGGTTACGGCCAGAAGGCTGAGTACATTTCCATGCCATCTATGTTTTTTTTTTCTATGCCGCCAAGTAGTTGTCTTAATTGACACCCAATAAATGTCAGCAAAATTGATAGCTATCATCAGGGCATCACAATCGGAAGAGGCACCTCGCGCACCTAAGGCAGCTAAAACTACCACCGAGCAATTGTGTGATGGGGAGCATCACTGAAATGTTGGTACCCCCGGGAATCGAGTCCCGGGACCCCCCACTGCCCGATTACACAACTGATGCCTCTAGTGACTTCTGGCACAGCAATTCATTCCAACGCTTCCCACACAAATCGACAAATCCCAGAATTCTTTCACAGCTTGATGTTAGGTTTGTTATTGAACCTTGGGACAATGCAGATGTAATGCGCGCATGTAATATAAGGATCTGAGAAGTTCAGCTTGTCTGACTGTCTGCCTGCCATCGTTTGTCTGTCACGAAACTGCTCCGCCACTATGGGAACAATTGTTGCCTAAATTGGAACCTAGATGGGTCATTGTACCTATAGATTTATTATCATATTTATGTCAAATGACAGCAAACAGATTTGGTTCTCTCTCTGCTAGGAGTGTTGGAAAGCTTGTGGTAAGAGGGTGATAGTAGTGCCAGATGACAGCAAACATATTTTTCTGTTTATTTCTCAGTATTTCATGCAACATGTGAATTTATCATGGTGTGTTTAACTTTTCATGTTTAATTCCAACACATTTCTTATTATTTACAAAGTATTGCAGACGTATAAAAGCTTTATCTTTTATTTTCAGGACCAGGACTTAACAATCAATTTTTCGGTAGGGGAGTTGGCCGCAAATTCTATTTCATTTGCTATTGACGGCGGAGAAAAAGCATCCCATTGAGGCTCACGTGATGATGCAGATTTCTCCCACAAGAGTAGTCTCAAAGAGTATATAATGAACCCCACAAAGGAGAAACCTTTCTAGTTTGTCCTTTGCGACGCAGCTTGCACAACAAAGGCAAGTCTTGGTCGTCACGTGATGAACCAGACGGGAAAGAAGCCCTTCCAGTGTGACCTTTGCGACGACGCAGCTTTCACAACAAGGGCAAGTCTTCGATATCACATGATGAACCACACGGGAGAGAAGCCCTTCCAGTGTGACATTTGCGAAGCAGCTTTCAAATCGAAATCACATCTTAAGCGTCACGTGATAACCCACACAGGAGAAAAGCCTTTCAAGTGTGAACTTTGTGATACAGTTTTCAGTATGAAGCATAATATCAAAAAGCATATGGCGACCCACACAGGAGAGAAGCCTTTCCAGTGTGATCTTTGCAACGCAGCTTACTTTGCGAAACTTGACTTCAAACATCACCAAATGACCCACACAGGAGAGAAACCTTTCAAGTGTGAGTTTTGCGACGCCGTTTTTAGAAAAAGGTCAACTCTCAAAGACCACATGATGACACACACAGGAGAGAAGCCTTTCCAATGTGACCTTTGCGATGCAGCTTTCACAAGAAAGTCAACTCTTCGATGTCACGTGATGACCCACACAGGAGAGAAATCTTTCCAGTGTAACCTTTGCGACACAGCTTTCAGAGGGAAGTCAAGTCTTCGATATCACATGATGACCCACACGGGAGAAAAGCCTTTCACGTGTGACCTTTGCGACGCAGCTTTCAGAGCAAAGTATTCCCTTAGAAGTCACATGAGAATCCACACAGGAGAGAATCCTTTCAAGTGTGACCATTGCGACGCAGCTTTCAAAGGAACGAGTGCTCTCAAATATCATATGATGACTCACACAGGAGAGAAGCCTTTCAAGTGTGACCTTTGCGACGACGCAGCTTTCAAGACGAAACATCATCTTAGAAATCATATGAAGACTCACACAGCAGAGAAACCTATCCAGTGTGACCATTGCGACGCATCTTTCAAGGGATCGAGTGGTCTCGATTATCACATGATGGCCCATACAGGAGAGAAGCCTTTCCAATGTGATCTTTGCGAAGCTGCTTTCATAACAAAATCAGGTCTTCGACGTCACATGATAACCCACACAGGAGAGAAGCCTTTCCAGTGTGACCTTTGCCACGCAAATTTCAAGACAACGAATGGCCTCAAAGGCCACATGATGACGCATAAGAGAAAAACTCTTCAAGTGTGAGCTTTGCGACGCATCTTTTACATCAAAGGTAAGTGTTCGACGCCACGTGATGACCCACACTGGATAGAACCCTTGCCAGTGTGAACTTTGCGACGACACAACTTGCACAACAAAGGGCTCGACACCACATGATGACCCACACAGGAGAGAAGCGTTTCAAGTGTGATCTTTGCGCAACTCATCCTTCACGGCAACGTCAACGTCATGTGATGACCCATACAGGAAAGAGGCTTCCCAACTGTGATCTTTGTGACTCGGTTTTCAGAATGAGGCGTCATCCCGAAAGGCACACGGAGACCCACACAGGAGAGAGACTTTCTAGTGTGTCCATTGCGACACCATGTGATGACCTTTCAAACGTGACCTTTGTGACGCAGCTTTGGCAGTGTAGTCAAATATTCGAAATCGCACCCTGGCCCACACAGGAGAGAACCCTCTCAAGTGTGAGCTTTGCGACGCAGCTTTCATAATTAAGTTAAACATCCGATATGATGCCATGGCCCACACAGGAGAGAAGCCTTTCAATTGTGACTTTTGATACGCATCTTTCTTAAACTAGAATCTCCGATATTATGTCACAACCCACACCTGAGAGAAGTGTGAACTTTGGAGCGCACCTTTCAGAGGAAGGCATCATCTCAAAAACCATATGGTGACCCAGCTCTCATACCGAAATATGACCTCAAATATCACATGATGACCCACGCAGGAGAGAATCCTTTTAACTGTGAGATTTGCGACGCAGCTTTCAGAGGGAAGCATATTCTCAAAGGGCACTTGGTGACCCACACAGGAGAGAAACCTGTCCAATGTGACCATTGCGAAGCAACTTTCAGGGGAATGGGTCCTCTCAAATATCATATGATGACTCACACGGGAGAGGACCCACACAATGGAGAGGCCTTGTGTGACCATTGTGATAAATCATTCTTGCACAAACTATTTTCAAGATTCACACAGGAAAAAAAAAAAACTTCAATGTGACATTTCCATTGCAGCTTTCAATAAAGAATCTTGACAGACATGTGAAAATCTGCACACGAAAAAAAGTATTCTAAATGACCTTTGCAGGTTTTTCACCAAACATCAATATTAATGTCATACAGTCACCTATACATGAGAGAAACCTTTCCGAAGTGTATTCTTAATAAAGGTGTGTCAACCTGTATATAAGATAAAAAAAAAATGTGCATGTTTTCTTTAAAATTGTATGAAGCATCAACTCTAAAGGCACATGACAACCCACATAGGAGAGAAACGTTTCTAGTGTGTCCTTTGCGACACAGCTTTCTAATGCGACATGTTATCTAGCCTATATGGGAGGGGTATATGGTTACTTAAAAACACAATACATACTTGGAGTTGAAACTTTTCAATCAAATACTAAAATATTACCTTTTGTTAGTCCTTGAATAAATGTATTTGTCTTGTAAAAATAACAAAGACGTTGTGACTCTACTGCGTTTAGAAATGTATTATTTAACCTATCCAACAATATTTTATTTCGGCCGAGAGGAACCTACTACACATCGAAAAATTTAACAGAGCATGTGTACCGTAGTTTCCTTTCCATTATTTACGTTTCATTAGCCCAGGACATAAAACACTACCTATCTAAGAAATGGGTTTATGTCCTGGGCCCAAACGTTCGCACAAATGGCGGTTGACGAGTGTTGGATTAAGAGACCTAGGTGTACCGCCTTAGTGGCGTGTGGTCAGTGTGTTTCTCACAGTGCTAATGTAGATGTAAGCTTTGTTTTGATGTACCAATGAAGGCGGTAAGTTCAAGGCATACACACAGGGGTTTATGGGCCAGGTATTTCAGGCAGCCGGTGGCTTAGGATGGTTGGGCCTCTGTAGGTCCCGGGACCTCGTGCAGTGTCCCTCTGCTACTTCCAATCCCCTTTGTAGGGTTGAGATGGATCAGTCGAGACGGAGTCCATTACTATTCGCTTCCGTTGGTGACTCGTCTTATAATGATATATAATTAGTTTGGTCCATAATTCTCATAGTAGATGTTTGAGAAAATGGAACGTATTGTCGACTTGAGAAAAAAAAAAGTCTGTTGCTGTACTTTGTTGAATTTTAGAGAGATGGCATGAGAATCATGGGGTGGGTATGAAAAGAGAGGAAAGTCGATGAGTAAAAGAGTAAGAGTCAAAATCCGAGCTAGAGTTCCTACATTGAGTGGAGTCTGCTGCCCCAGTACCCAGTACGAGTGCATGGTTGGATTGGCCCTTGGTCGATTGTACAAGTTGTACTTTAGGCTATGTGTGTTCACTGTTGAGGTATATTAATTATGCATGCATTATAGAATTAACATTTTAAAGTATGTTAAAGATAAAACAATGAAAGCAGCATTTCCCTGAGTTTCTCTCTTCACTGCTCGTTGTATCCGTTGTGTCAACTCCTGGGCATAAAAAGAAAGAAAAAAAATCCATAGTCCTCGTGGACAGGGTATGGGTGTGAAGTGCTATGTCAGGTATGTTTAGGTGTCAAACTGAACTTTCTCCACTACTACGCCTCCTACCATTTTCTGAGCTTTTGGTGATCGTAATCTGTTTTTAATCCTGGCGTCGGCGCCGCCGTCCAAGCTCCCAGTCCATTTCTCCCGTGCCACGACCACCAACAAGCCCATAATCGCTCGCAAATCGCCCGGTGGTAATAACCCTCTTTTAAACGCTACTATCTTTTCATTTTCTTACAGACATTCTTCCCCTCCCACAAAAACCGATCCCGCGCAAGCGGGTGGTCTTTCCAAGGAATTCAGAATTCAGGACTGAGATTAGTAGCTAAACACGGCCCGCCTTGCCCCCACCCCCAACCTGGAGTATATGATCCCCGTTTGATGGCATAGCCTACATTCCTGCCACTGAAGAAGCACCAGGTGTGCAAACTCATTTTGGCTACAATCTATCTATGCCTGCCACTCATCAGCATGATATACAGAGAAAAACTTGGAACACTGCCTATAGAAGGCAAGAATGCTTTAAGAGAAAAAATGACAAGAAACTTGATCATAATAAAGCTGCCATTCACTTCAGTGAAGTGTACTTGAGGGGAAACCTGCCCATAAACATTATGGATACACACGCAGAAGCATGCATATATATATATATATATATATATATTATGCATCAATAATTCCCCCCCTTATAAGGAATGTAGCCAAGTCAAAGGCATGTACCCACTCCCATCCATTAAACTCCCATCTACCACCTTTTCCTCCCTCTCATCTTGGCTCCTCGTGGATGATGGGTCATCCCTGTATCCCCCACTGCCCCCCTGGGTCATAAGCAGTGCACCAAGACACAGCAAATCCAAAGCAAGTCTGCTTCACCTAATCAGCGACATCCTCTCCGTCTCCTCGTGCAGAAAAAAAAAAGTGAAGATGGGGGGAAATCACTTCAGGCTGTGGCAAAATATCATTCATACATAACCACTCCCTATCCCCCATGCCTCACCCTTCCATGCATCACAGTATCATCTATACACAGCCATTCTCCATTCACCCCTATCTAATGTTTTCTCCCTTCCTCAATAGACATTTCCCTTTTGTTCATGCCCCTTTCACCCCATCCATCCATCTGATCTTTGGTCTTACCCTTCAAGTTCACTCCCTCCACCTGTTCACTCATTCCTTCCGTGTGTCCAAACCATCTCAATATTCTTTCACCAGCCCTATGATGTGCCATCTCTTTTTCCATCCCCGCTCTCCTACCTCGTTTCTTACTCTGTCCGACCTCGTGACCCGTACCATACATCTCAGACATTTCATCTCAAGTACATATAAAGTTTTCACCTCTGCCTCAGTTAAATTCCAGGTTCTCTACCCAATACAATGCCGTTGGCACATTCACCCCTCCATGTACTCCTCTTTGCATCTATTCCCAAATGTCTATTTCTCGTTATATTTTTTAATTCCCCAAGTTATTTACTTGCTTCTCTCAGTTTAAAATTGACATCCACCTCCACTCCCTTTCCTACCACATGCGACCCCAGATACCTAAAGCTGTCCAATTCTTGTAGCCTCCCTCCTTTAAGAATTCCAACTCGCTGCCACCCTTTCCCCTTATACATCTCATCACCTTGCTTTTACCCATATTTACCTTCAACTTTTTCCTATCGCATACCGCACCAAACTTCATTACAAACTCCCTTAACCTCACCTCTGACCCTGGCGTAAGTGCAGTGTCGACAGTAAACAACAGCTGGCTCACCTCCCATTTGTCTCCATTTTCCTTAACCACCTCCAGTCCCCTGTTCATTACTCTCCTCTTTACCTCCAACATCACCCTATTCATACGCGCATTGAGCAGCCAAGGTGACATGGCACATCCCTGACACAGTCCCACCTTTACCTCAAACAATTCTCTCTCCCCTTCCCAATTTTACACATACTCTACTATCATAAAAATTCTTGACTGTCCTTGACAGTTTTTCCCTAATTACTTATATCTGCAAAACCTTCCATACTGCCTTCCTGTCTACCTTGTCTTACACGTTTTCGAAATCCACAAAGGCCTAAAAAAAATCCTTATCTTTTGCTAAAGCTTTATCACACAAAAATCTGATCCATAACCACTACTACACACTGTTCCTCACCAATTACTCTGTTCCTTTTTTAATCCTATCAATTACAACACTAATATCCCCCCAACCCTCTCCCCTAAGAACAAGGAGGACTTCCAAAACTCTTCCTACTCTTTTCCTGACTACCACTATATAGTCTGTTATTGTATTATCAACCATCCTTCCATCCACCACCCCTTCCATATGTACTTGTGCTTGCCTCCCCCCCCCCCCAACAATGCGTTAGCTATCTTGATAGATAACACAGTGTTTAGGGAAAAAAGGCAAGCATAAGTACTCTCAAAACACATCTTCACCATTAACTTTGCACTATGTTTTTCGCTTGGCACTCCACACTTCACAACTACTTTGTCTATTTGTTTACCAACCATAGTAGCATTGAGATATTTCAAAACCACTACATTGACATTCCTCCCAAAATTTTCCAAACACCCATTTTAATCTATCAAAAAAATCCCTTTCCTCTACACAAAGGATTACAAAGGCAAAGCATGCCGACAGGAGACCTTTTGATCCATATCTAGGTCGGATGCAAAAAAAAAAAAAAAAAAAAAAAAAAAAAAAAAAAAAAAAAATCATATTAATAATAAATTAAAACTATAACAATGTAAATAACAATTAAAATACATAAATAAATGCATTGGTATAGTTGAATAACAAACAAACAGGTAACTAGTAAATGATAATAAATTGACATATAACTAATAATAAATGAAAATCAGACAGACAAATTATAACAAAACAAAAACAAATAATATAACATAAATTATAATAATTACAGCATCTTACTTAGGTATTTATCTAAATGATTCTTAAAGCTTCGAACTGAACTACATTGCACTACCTGTGCAGGAAGTTTATTCCATTCATTAACTACACGGTTGGCAAAGTTGTTTCTACCTACTTCCAAAATGAATCTATTTCCGGACAGTTTGAGACCATTGTTTCTTGTCTGATTCTCATTCAATGTGAAAATTTGGTCACTTTTGATGTTGTCAATTCCCTTTAAAATCTTAAAGACCTGTATCAAGTCACCTCTGAGTCTACGCTTTTTTAGGGAAAACAGATTCATGTGCTTAAGTCGATTTTCGTATGATTTATTTTTGATATTTGGAATCAGTTTTGTGGCTCGCCGTTGTACTTTTTCCAGTCTGTCAATGTCTTTAATGAGATTCGGTGACCATACGGAAAC
The DNA here is from genome assembly GCF_046742065.1 of Oratosquilla oratoria. Taxonomy (NCBI): domain Eukaryota; kingdom Metazoa; phylum Arthropoda; class Malacostraca; order Stomatopoda; family Squillidae; genus Oratosquilla; species Oratosquilla oratoria. Next base: position 36,541,384 of record NC_134788.1, read on the forward strand.
AGCATATTCCAAATGTGGACGAACTAACGATTTATATAGCTTGTTAATGAGTGATGGACTTTTGAAATCAAAAGATCGCGCAATCAATCCCAGAATCTTATTTGCTTTCTCAGAGGCTGAAATACACTGCTTGGATGATTTGAGGTCGTTACTGATAATTACGCCGAGATCTTTTTCACTATCCACTTTTGTTAACGAATTTCCAAATAACTTGTAATCGTACTTGCTGTTATTTTTACCTATGTGCATTACCTTGCATTTACTTGTGTTAATTTTCATTAGCCACTTTTCAGACCATTGCTGTAATTTATCTAAATCTTCTTGAATATCTAATTGGTTTGAGTGATCATTTGCCACTCCGCACAGTTTTGTATCATCAGCAAATTTGGAAACAGTAGATTTTAGTCCATGGTCTATATCATTTATATATACTATGAATAGAAGTGGCCCAAGAACGGAACCCTGAGGAACTCCACTTGCAACACTTTTCCATCCAGAAGTTTTTCCATTTAAAACAACTCTCTGTTTTCGACCTTTCAACCAATTACTAGTCCAGCCTAATAGGCTACCATTTATTCCATGCAAAGCTAATTTAGTAAGTAGTCTTTCGTGTGGGACGGTATCAAAAGCTTTTGCAAAGTCTAGATATATTAAATCTATATTGTTTCTTTTGTCATAATTCGAGACAACTGTGTTGTAGAATTCGAGTAAGTTAGTCACGCAAGAACGTTTCCGTCTGAAACCATGTTGGCTATCATTTATCAAACGGTTACTTTCTAAATGATATTCGATAGCATCTCTGATGATAGTTTCCATTATTTTTCCTACGATCGAAGTCAAACTAATAGGCCTATAGTTATTTGGTTTCTTTTTGTCACCTTTTTTGAATATGGGAGTAACGTTAGCTAGCTTCCATTCTCTTGGGACATCTCCGGATATGATGGATTTCTTGAAAATAATTTCTAATGGAACAACAATCTCATTTTTCATTTCCTTTAAGATTCTTGGATGCCAACCGTCAGGCCCTGGTGTTTTATTAACTTTGAGTTTGTCTATACACCTTTTAATTGTTTCTTTTGTTATATTTACCGTAGTGAGTAAGTTTACCCCAGACTTTTCACAGGTTTCAGTTTGGAATTCACTTTGAGGTGTTTCGTTTACGAATACCGAGCTAAAATAATTGTTTAAGAGATTACACATTCCTTCATTTGAATATTCAAGTTGACCGTCAGCAGATAATAGTGGACCAATGTGATTCCTAACAACCTTTTTATCTCTAATGTAACTATAGAATTCTTTGGGATTCTCTTTGGATTTCTCAGCGATGTTCATTTCGTATTGTCGTTTTCTTTTTCTTATTGTCTTTTCTAAATCTCTCTGTATTGATACATAACTTTCATAGTCATTAGATGCACCCGAGCACTTATATTTCTTATAAGCCTGTCTCTTTTTAGCAATACTTTTTTCAGTTTCTTTGTCGAGCCACTTTTTTCACTACCAGGCCCATATGCACTTACAGAGACCCACATCTCCTTTCCCAGTTCCATCTCTATCCACATTAACCTTGAGGTAACCTTCCACTCCAGCACAAGCTTACCTATCTCCTCACTTACTGGTAGAGCCACCCCTTCCCTCCCTCGTCCTCTCCTTACTCTCAACGCCCTCCCCACTACAATCCCAAATTCGAAATCACCCCCCTTCAAATTAGTTTCACTTAATACCGGCAGCTCCATCTTCCCTCTCAAACATATTACCTATCTGTACCCTTTTACTCTCATCTGTAACGCGCCCACGCACATTGAAAGACCCAAACCTAAAGGTTCTGGTTGGAAAACTCCTCCCAGACACTCTATTGCCTTGACTTCTGATGGGAACATACCTCTTATGGTTATAGAGAGAAGGATGCCTAGTCCCATCACTTCGTCCCGTTTTAGCCGCTTTTATGACCAGAGTAGGACTTGGTGGCAGTATTCTTTCTTCCCCCTACCACAGGGCACATAGGCGAAAATGAAAATATGTACAGTACAGTATTACAAGGGGGGTCAGAATAACGGAAGGACAGTTGCAGTACAATGAAGTAACATAATTTCTCTATGAATAGAGGTTTCCTCCAACATAAACAAAAATATGTGAGGCTCTGGTGTGCGTAGGGGTGCTCCATAGAGTCACAAAAGTTTCGGCTGCATGGTACTGCACAACTTAAACTCCACAATAACATGCAGCCTACCCCAAGGCGGACTAAGAAATAAGAACATAAAAGTTACCCATTAATAGAGCATATCTTCTAAGTTTTCAGACCAATGGAAATATAATATAACAAAAGAAAAGGTGAAGAAAGTAATAGATTTAAAGAACAAGAAAGCAGCTTGTCCAGACGGATTAAAACCTGAGTTATACAAGGCACTTGTAAAAAATGAGATATGCATGAATACACTAACGAAGTGCCTAAGAACAAAGTTAACATGAAAGGAAAATAAAGTGGAAGATCATAGATACAAAAGTATTAGAACAGAAGAAAGAACTGTGGGTAAAAGATGTTACACTATTAGCACAAGCAAAAAACTTCCTACAAAGTTTTCATGTCCTTAACAAAAATCTTATTGAAACACATAGAGAGAGAAAAAAAAGTGGAAGAATTTTTCTTTATATCACAATACTGCATATGAGAGGGAAAAAAAGGCCCTGGTAGTGACAGCAATATGTTTTCAGAAAGTATAAGACATGGTGGAAAGAATTAGAAGCACATCAATACAAAAAGCAGAAATATGTGGTTAAGAAATGCCACATGGGGACACACACAAGAGAGAAACCTTTCAAGTGTGACATTTGCGGTGCAGCTTTCACACTTAACTCAAGACTTCGATGTCACGTGATGACCGACACTGGAGAGAAACCTTTCCATTGTGACCTTTGCGACGCAGTTTTCAAAACAAAGTCAAATCTTCGATGTCACGTTATGACCCACACGGAGGATAAACCTTTCCAAAGTGAACCTTTGCGACACATCTTTCACTACGAAACGTGACCTCAAATATCACAAGATGACCCACACAGGAGAAAAGCCGTTCAAATGTGAGCTTTGCGACGCAGATTTTAGAAGAAAGCATCATCTCAAACACCACATAATGACCCACACAGGGGATAAACCTATCCAGTGTGACCTTTGCGACGCAGCTTGCACAACAACGAGTGGTCTCAAATCCCACATGAGGACCCACACAAGAGTGAATCCTTTCAAGTGTGACTTTTGCGATGCAGCTTTCAGAGCAAAGGGCCGTTTTAAAAAGCACATGGCAACCCATGAGAAACCTTTCCAGTGTGAGCTGTGCGACAAAGCTTTCATAACGAAATGTGATCTTAGGTGTCACATGAGGACCCACAAAGGAGAAAACACTTCAGTGTGACATTTGCGACGCATCTTTTACAAAAGAGATGGGTCTTAAACATCTCGTGATTACTCAAGCTTACTAAAAAAAAGTTATGCGTACTCAAAGTAGAAACTACACAATGCTTTATAGAATATGACCTTTTGTTATGCCGCGAATAAATGAACTTGGCCTGTAAAAAGCTGAGACGTCATAACTCTGTTGGGGTTAGAAATGTATTCGACAGATGATGATTTTATTTCGGGCGAGAGAAGTCCCCTACTGGTCCCCTACTACATGAATAGAGTCGTCCGTTAACCTATTGTTTTAGCTTGTATTTTTTAAAATACATGGATGAGGGCTATGAAGAATGTGTCTTGTTTTGAACATAAGTTTCCACGGGGAGGGATATACACAATGTTGAACTTGCATGGGTAGTCTGCCGAGACTGAAATTATATGCGACTCGCCTCATTGTACAGCAGACAGATTCACTGACATCGCTCTGGGGAGACCCGACATGACGGACAAGCCTTTCACTCAAAGCAAACTCATCCGAGCTCAGAAAAGCAGGGACACTACCACAAGGGTGGATCAGATCACTTGCACGATGCTGGCCCACGCCGGACCAACAGGCTGGGCGTCTATCCTATCCTTGATCAACCACTCATGGGTGTCGGGACGCCTCCCGGGCGCCTGGAAAGTGGCCGACACACAACCAATTCCTAAACCTAAGGATCCCACCAAGCCCCGTCCGTCCCATCTTCCTGATGAATTGCACGGCCAAGACTGCAGAATGAATGGTGCTCAACCGCTAGCTCGTGTGGCGCATTTTCGATTTCACGTGGGGAGTTGGGAACGCCGACAGCATCATGACCCTGCTAAGCCGGATTGATAACCGCCCCGCTGTGGTTGTTTTCCTTGATTTGGAGAAGGCATTACTACTGGCAAACCCTCCTGCCATCCTGACCGCCTTGTTGGAGAAAGGTGTTCAGGGCAAAGTCTATGCCTGGATCCAGGACTACTTACAGCACCGGCAGAGGAGCCAGGTTCCAGGGGGGAGCTATCACAGTACCGCGAATTGGAAAATGGTACACCACAGTAGTGCCACTACAAGATATTCGCCTTCACCTCACTCTTAACCGATACAACTTCTGTCATCCTCACTGCTTTTTACATTGTCCAAAGATCACATCTCTACATCCAACACCAGCATCCTATGTGATCATATCAGATGCGTAAAGTGCCCAATAATCAATCTCCATCGCCAAGTCCCGACACCCACTGGTCCACAAAATGTAATCGTGGATCGTTCAGATAGCTACCAGCTTCAAATCTGCAACTTGCTGGGTGCCATTTGATGTGGGTGTCCTCGTAATTGAAGAAGTTGCCAATGCAGGATCCTCCCCTTTCGACGCTTCCACTCCACTACTAATGATAGACTGTCACCCTGTTCTTCGATCAGCAATACTAATCCAATGACAAGAACGCAAGGAACATCCAACGAACCGTCTACGAACAATCAAAACCCACATATAGCTAACGTCACATCGACATAACAGTCATTCTGAAACAGCTTTAGTACGGTTAAGATAAAAAAAAAAAAGATCCCGTTTCACACGTCTACCTCATGACAATAAAACCTCCCCTCCAGTTTGGCCACATAAAGATCCTTTCACAATATCACACATAATGCCACGCTGTCCAATTTGCACAACTACTGCAATAACTACTCTGTCATCTACCCCCTCAAGCAACACGGACTCCTGGGCAACAGAACACGAATACCTCAATAATATCTCTATTTCCTCCTAAATAGAGCTAGTAAAAGGAGAGAGAGAGAGAAAAGGGATTTTCTTTCAGGAAATAAAAACAGATTAGGTACCCTTAATAAATCATGTGGTTCAAGTTTTCTTTGTTTTGTTGTAAACAGAATTTTCTTTGGGTAAAAGTGAAAATGCCCTTGTAGAGTTGCAAGAACATTTCAAATTGTTTGGCCTTTCGTGGGACGACGCTCAGGAGTCACAAGATTGCGAGCAACGAAGGTACCCCCACGGGCAATGAAAAGGTTATTTGTTGGCGTTCGCCAGTCAACCACAGCTTGCATGGTTAGATTGATGCCTGGAAGTCGCAGGCCACTATGTTTGTAGGTGTTAAGGTGTTGGATACTTTGGAAATAATTATGTAGGTCAGTAATGCAAGGGCGTTGAAGGAAGCAGTGTTTCAAAACTTGTGCAGGTGGGTTGGGATACTCGAAATACAAAGGAAGTATTTCAAGTAATATTAGCCCTTAAAGAACTAGAGAGTAGTTTACAATATATGCTGGTGTTGTAGAACAGCTTCAAATTACAATTGGAGAGACATTTAAGTGTAAAATTAGGTATATACGTGTTTGCTAGTCTTTTTTTTTTTTTAATCGCTACCAATGTTTCTATTAATTGGCGATAATTACATCTGGAATATAAAATACTTGGAATGATAAGAACTAAGCAATGACAGATAAGAATTTTGCAGCATTGAGACCGGGTTTTTAGTGTATAATGGACCAATGTATTCGGTTGTCTCTTTTTCAAAAATAGTTTCCTACGTTGTTATTTATTTCTGATCCTTATATTTGGAAATGGACAGAATGATGAGAGGCCCAGTGATATTGTTAAGAATTGCAGCCGTGAGATATAACTAAACGTAACCTAACCTAGCTCATGGTAAATATAAAGATGTCTGTCTGAATTGTTAAAAAAAATTGCTGCCGACGTTTATATCTATTTGCTGTAGTTTTGTATTTTTTGAATTACTCAGAATAGTAAGAAATAGCCAGTGATATATATATATATATATATATATATATATATATATATATATATATATATATATATATATATATATATATATATATATAGGTAAAAGTTACAGTTATGAAACTGGCAAACGTATCTATGAATAACTAAAATGATGTAGATGATATGACTTATTACGACTACAAGTTATGAAAAAAACAATGTAAGGCCAGAAACCTTATATGAATATTATATTCGTTTATTTTTTTATTTATTTTTTTTCTAGCGAGTGTACTTCGGCTCCGCCCATCCGTGACGTCACTAGGACGCGTTCGGACGGAGACTTGGACGAGGACCATTAGATGTAAGAGAATGAGAAAAATTCTCAATCTCCAGTTCAGAATTTCACTAGAGGAATAGTTTAGGGGGATTTTGATGGCTAGGGATGGACTTGATAAGCGAGATGGAGTCCCATGTTATAGCACGAACGGGGAGTCAGGAGTTTGACAGACAGATACGAACGCGTTCGCCAATCTTTCTGTGTCTGCACATCCCAACTATTCCCATCAATAAGTATGTAAGTACGTTGAAAATATAATAGGTAGGTATTAGTATTAAATATTTAGAGGAGTCTCACGTCCCAACTATTCCCAGTAACAGGGAGGAAATGGGTTGAGGGAGTGTAAACAAAAAAAATTACATAGTGTAGGTGATCGAAGGAATCTCGTATCTCTCGGGTGAAGAAGTTGTGAAATTTTGTTAGGAATCGCTCTATACTAAGGACACAAGAAATCTAGAGGGGAATGGAATAAAATATGGTTTAATTAAGAGCAGCTTCAATTCTATATCATATACGCACATATGATCGACTCATACTAAATAATTAAGCTTGATATAATATTTCCCACGTCACCATTACACATTTATTTTTCTCATAGGAGATGCTCTTGGTTAAATACTATTCTACAGAGGCATTATAAACATCTTGCCCTTCCATTCATCAATTGAATAGTAATGATACTTATCATAATATTGCATTTCTTGGGTGCCAGTCATCCATACGCCGACGGCACCACAGTAATAATAGAAGAGGAGATTGAAAGTGATGTTGGGGTAACGACCCAAAACATTTAAGCATTGTATGTGCCTCCCAGAGAGAGCAAACGGGATGCTGGGATATATTTACTTCCAAAGTTCAGTTCGTCCACCCAGATGGGTGCCTTCGTTTTGGTGTGGCCAACCAACCTTGCTAAAGAATGTTAAATGGGAGAAAGAACAGTGACGTGTTACAAATCTCGTATCAAACACAAGAAACAAAACATACAATTAACACTAAAACAAACCCATTTCCATGAAAAGACAGAGATGTTTTAGGTTAGGTACGGTACGAGTAGGGGAAAGAATGTGCTTGTTTTTACAGCTTATTCTAATAATATTGTCATTTCTCTCATAAATCACTGGGTTTCCGCGCTTGTATTACTCAAAATGTTTATTTCCCAGACATTAGTGGTAGGGTATGGGGAGGGGGGTTAAGTAACGAGTTGTTTCCGACAGAAACATCATATTCGCTCAAATCAACAGGTTTTTTTTTAACATATCTTCAAAACAAATTAACCTGTTGGGTGTTTTGCAAATATTAGGATTTATATCCCCAAATGGGATGTTACTTTAGGAAATATGATGTTTTTTCACCTAATTTTCTTCCAGTCCATTATGTGAAGCTCCTGTAACAAAATGACCTCTTTTCTGAAGTCAGGTTATATCACATACTGTTTTCACCACCTCCACCAGTTAACATATTTTTGCAACTAGTGTATATATATATATGTGTATGTGTGTATTTACCTAGTTGTATTTTGCGGGAAGGGGAGCTATGCTCGTGTTGTCCCGCCATTGTATCTCTCAGTGTCTAGTTTGCTTTTAAACTCGTGAATGTTTTTTGCGCTTACTATTTCATTATCCAGTTTGTTCCAAGTGTCTAAAACTCTATGTGGAAAACTGTTTTTCTTCAGTTCTCTTCTATAGCTATGTTTTCTTAATTTCCTTCCATGTCCTCTTGTGTTTCCCTTAATCCCAGTTTAGTAATTCTTCTCTATCAAGTATCTCTGTGCCTTTCATGATTCTGTAGATGGTCAGTAGGTCTCCTCTCTCTCTTCTTTGCTCCAGTGTTGGTAGCTCCAGTTTAGCCAATCTCTCCTCGTATGATAGGTTTGCAAGTGCAGGTGCCATTTTTGTAGCTGCTCTTTGGATTCTTTCTATTTTCTTTATGTTCTTTTTGGTACTGGGGGACCACAATGTCGCTGCATACTCTAGTCTAGGCCTTATCAATGTAACCAATATTTTTTTTATCATGTCTTCGTCCAGGTAAGCAAAAGCCACTTTTATTGATCTTAGCAAGTTGTCAGTCTCCCCGATAATTTTGTTAATCTGTGTATCATAGGACAGGTCGTTTGTGATAATAACTCCCAAGTCTTTTCCGGATCCTACTTTCTTTACTTCCTTGGTTCCAATTGTATATTTCCTTGATATTCTGTTTTTGCTTTTTCCAAACTCCATTATGCTACACTTCTTAGTATTAAAATCCACTTCCCATTTCTGACTCCAGTTCCATACCCTATTCAGATCTTCTTGCAGTGCTTCACAGTCCTTATCAGTTTCTACTTTCCTTAACAGTTTGGCGTCGTCAGCAAAGAAGCTCATGTAACAGTTCACGCCCTCATCCATATCATTCATATAGATAGCAAACATTATTGGAGCCAGTACAGTTCCTTGCGGTACTCCACTGATCACCTCTTTCCAATCTGAATATTTTTCTCTGAGTACTACTCTCATCTTTCTTCCAGTCAGGAAGTCCTCCATCCATTTTAGTTGGTTCCCTCGTATTCCTCCTATGTGTTCCAGTTTTTTTTAGTAGTTTTCTGTGTGGTACTTTGTCAAATGCGTTTTGCAAGTCTAGGAATGCACAATCAGCCCATCCGTTTCTTTCTTGCACTATGTCTATTAGTCTTGAGTAGAAGCATATCAAGTTTGTGGTGCATGATCTACCTTGTCTGAACCCGAATTGTCTTGGGTTTAATAAGTTGTTATCTTCCAGGTGTTTTACCCATCTATTCTTGATGATTTTCTCACAAATTTTGGCTATAGTGCTTGTTAGTGATACTGGTCTATAGTTGGTGGGTTCTTCCTTGTTTCCTCCTTTATATATTGGTACAATGTTAGCATTTTTCCAGTCATTAGGTATCTTTCCTTCCTTGAGTGAGCTATTTATTATGATGTGTATTTTGTCCGTTAGCTCTTCTTTGCATTCTTTTAGAATCCAATTTGCAATTCCATCCGGGCCATGTGATTTTCTGACGTCCAATTTTGATAGATGTTATGATATTTCTTTTTGTGATGTTGTAAATTCACTCATGTGGGGAGAATGTTTGTTATTATCTACGTCCCAATTTTGTATTTTCTCTCTGGTGAAGACAGATTTAAAGTGGTTGTTCATGATTTCAACCATCTCTAAATCTTCTGTGTATTCTATATTTCCTTGGCGTAGTTTCACTAGTTCCTGTTTGGTTTTAAGTTTACCAGTTACATACCGGTGGAATAGCTTGGGCTGATCTTTGCATTTATCTATAATATCCTTCTCATGGTTCCTTTTCTCCTCTCTTCTCACATTAACATACTCATTTCTATAGTTTATATAAATTTGCCATTTGCTTTGTTTTTTGTCTTTTCTCCACCTTTTCCAAGCTTTGTCCCTTCAGTCTTTTGCCTCACAACATCTTTTGTTGAAACAACATTTAATGTACTCTCTCGCTTTTGTCTTGGTACATGCCTGTTTACCCCCTCATTGTAATTATCCAACAGTATGTTCCATTTCTCTTCCACTGTTGTCTCTTCCATATAGAATTTTTCCCAGTTTGCATTCTGGAAGAACGTCTTTAGTTTTGTGTGTGTGTGTGTGTGTGTATGTATGATATATATATATATATATACACATACATACATACGGCTTGTCAGTCTGTCATCATTTGTCACGAAACTGCTCGGACATTATGGGACCAATTGTTGCCAAAATTGGAACCTAGATAGTTATTATACTAAGAGACTGATTATAATACTTCTGGCAAATAACAGCAAACAGACTTGGCTCTCGCTCTGTTAGGAGTGTCGGAAAGTGTTAAGAAGGTGTTGGTTGTGTCAAATGACAGCTAATATATTCTTCTCTGTTTATTTCCCACTATTTCACACGACATGTGTTTTCATCATGATGTGTTCCCATGGATTTCAATAAGTTTGGGCGTTTTGATGTTTGATTACAGCTTTATATTCAATATTGTTCTGTTGACACCCAGCTCTGGTGTCAACTTTTCCCATCCCTGTCTTGTTTGGTCTGAAAGATTTCGATTGTGACAGCAAAGTGGTTTCGTGTGAACATGGCCCTTTCTTGTTACCTACCACACCGAGTGAACTGTGGAGACGTCCGATCAGGTTGTCAGAAATAAACCGCAGAACTGGATTTACATATATTTGCATGTAAGGTTTATATGTACATGTATCATCAAATATCTATGGAACATAAACATATCTCACCACTCAGACCTTAATTCTCAGAGATCTAGCTGGCTGCTTAAATTGGACAGCTCACAAATAGATGAACTGCTAACAATCCTCTACTGTGTCTTTTATACTTCATATGTCCATCCAGCTGTCTTGCTGACCACAATTGTCTGGTAGCCTTCCCTTCAGGACTCAGCTAACAACCTCGACCGTCAGGAATGAACTGGTCAGTCACCTCGACCATCAGAAGAGAACTGAACTGGTCACTGAGTCCTACGTACCAACTTACTAAGTCGTAACAATGGTTTTCTTGAGGAATTTCACATTTCCTTTACACATCAAACAATCCTACATACTTTAATTTATCATTTGTAACAATAGGGCACATAATGTAACCATAGAAAAATTCCTATAACAGTAATAATATAGAACTCTTCACTATTTCCAAGGGGTGTCAAAACAACCTTTACCACCCGAGAAAGGAAAAGTGCGCAGGGACGATTATAATACAGTATAAGATATGCTAACACCCTAACAATAGTTACTACATTATGATTTACAAATGTTTACAAACGTTTAAAAGCTTACGTATATGTTTTCAGATCCAGGATTTAACCATCTATATTTCATTTGGAGAATTGCTCTCCCATTCTATACATTCGCTATGGACGCTGGAGAAAAATCGTCCCAGTGTGGCTCTTGCGATGAAGATGTCTCCCACAAGAGTCGTCTCGGCAACCATATAACGAACCACACAGGAGATAGACCTTTCCAGTGTGATCTTTACGACGCAACTTTCAAAAGAAAATCACATGTTCAACGTCACATGGTGACCCACACAGATGAGGAACCTTTCCAGTGTGACCTTTGCGAAGCGACTTTCAAGACAAAGTCAAAGCTTCGATGTCACATGATGACCCACGAGGGTCATCAGTGTGACATTTGCGACGCAGCTTTCCAAACAAAGTCAACTCTTCGAGGTCACATGAAGACCCACACAGGAGAGAAGCCTTTCCAGTGTGACATTTGCGACAAAGCTTTCACAACAAAGTCACTGCTTCGACGTCACATGATGACACACACAGGGGAGAAGCCTTTCCAGTGTGGCATTTGCGGCACAACTTTCCCAACAAAGTCATATCTTCGATGTCACACGATGACCCACACAGGAGAGAAGCCTTTCCAGTGTGACATTTGCGACGCAGTTTTCATAACAAAGTCAAATCTTCGATGTCACACGATGACCCACATGAGAGAAAAGCCTTTCCAGTGTGACATTTGCGACTCAGCTTTCACAACAAAGTCAATTCTTCGACGTCACATGATGACCCACACAGGAGAGAAGCCTTTCCAGTGTGGCGTTTGCGACGGAGCTTTCCCAACAAAGCCACAGCTTCGAAGTCACGTGATGACCCACACAGGAGAGAAGCCTTTCCAATGTGACATTTGCGACTCAGCTTTCACAACAAAGTCAATTCTTCGACGTCACATGATGACCCACACAGGAGAGAAGCCTTTCCAGTGTGACATTTGCGACTCAGCTTTCCAAACAAAGTCAATTCTTCGACGTCACATGATGACCCACACAGGGGAGAAGCCTTTCCAGTGTGACATTTGCGACTCAGCTTTCCAAAGAAAGTCAACTTTTCGACGTCACATGATGACCCACACAGGAGAGAAGCCTTTCCAGTGTGACATCTGCGACGCAGCTTTCCAAACAAAGTCAATTCTTCGACGTCACGTGATGACCCACACAGGAGAGAAGCCTTTCCAGTGTGACCTTTGCGACGCAGCTTTCAAGAGAAAGGAAGTTCTAAAAAATCACGTGATGACCCACACATATGGGAAACCTTTCCAGTGTGACCTTTGCGGCGTAGCTTTCACAACAAAGTCAAATCTTCGATGTCACATAAGGATACACACAGGAGAGAACACTTTCCAGTGTGACATTTGCGACGCAGCTTTCACAACAAAGTTACTTTTTCGACGTCACGTGATGACACACACAGGAGAGAAGCCTTTCCAGTGTGACCTTTGCGACGCAGCTTTCAAGAGAAAGGAAGTTCTCAAAAATCACGTGATGACCCACACAGGAGAGAAGCCTTTCCAGTGTGACATTTGTGACGCACCTTTCCGAACAAAGTCAAAGCTTCAACGTCACGTGATGACCCACACAGGAGAGAAGCCTTTCCAGTGCGACATATGCGACGCAGCTTTTAAGAGAAAAGAAGTTCTCAAAAATCACGTGATGACCCACACCGAAGAGCAGCCTTTCCAGTGTGACCTTTGCGGCGCAGCTTTCACAACAAAGTCAAATCTTCGATGTCACGTGAGGACACACACAGGAAAGAAGACTTTCCAGTGTGACATTTGCGACAAAGCTTTCCAAACAAATTCAAAGCTTCGACGTCACGTGATGACCCATACAGGAGAGAAGCCTTTCCAGTGTGACCTTTGCGACGCAGCTTTCAAGAGAAAGGAAGTTCTCAAGAATCACGTCGTGACCCACACAGGAGAGAAACCTTTCCAGTGTGACCTTTGCGGCGCAGCTTTCACAACAAAGTCAAATCTTCGATGTCACGTGATGACCCACACAGGAGAGCAACCTCTCTAGTGTGACCTTTGCCGCGCTACCTCTAAGGGAACAAGTGGTCTCAAATATCACGTGATGGTCCCACATGTTACGGTCTCAACAATCACCTCCAATACCTAAAATAGAGGATTGATAAGAGATCGAGGAGGACAATACTTATCCTTATTAGTGCTGCCTCATCTCTTAAAGGTGGCCGAACAAGTTTAATATATCTAGACTTTGCAAAAGCTTTTGATACCGTCCCACATGAAAGACTATTTACTAAATTAGCTTTACACGGAATAAATGGTAGCCTATTAGGTTGGACTAGTAATTGGTTGAATGGTCGAAAACAGTTGTTTTAAATGGAAAGATGTTACAAGTGGAGTTCCTCAGGGTTCCGTTCTTGGGCGTCTTCTAATCATAGTATATATATATAAATGATATAGACCATGGACTAAAATCTACTGTTTCCAAATTTGCTGATACAAAACTGTGCGGAGTGGCAAATGATCACTCAAACCAATTAGATAATCAAGAATATTTAGATAAATTACAGCAATGGTCTGAAAAGTGGCTAATGAAATTTAACACAAGTAAATGCAAGGTAATGCACATAGGTAAAAATAACAGTAAGTACGATTACAAGTTATTTGGAAATTCGTTAACAAAAGTGGATAGTGAAAAAGATCTCGGCGTAATTATCAGTAAGAACCTCAAATCATCCAAGCAGTGTATTTTAGCCTCTGAGAAAGCAAATAAGATTCTAGGACTGATTGCGCGATCTTTTGACTTCAAAAATCCACCACTCATTAACAAGCTATATAAATCGTTAGTTCGTCCACATTTGGAATATGCTGTTTCCGTATGGTCACCGAATCTCATTAAAGACATTGACAGACTGGAAAAAGTACAACGGCGAGCCCCAAAACTGATTCCAAATATCAAAAATAAATCACACGAAAATCGACTAAAGCATATGAATCTGTGTTCCCTAAAAAAGCGTAGACTCAGAGGTGACTTGATACAGGTCTTTAAGATTTTAAAGGGAATTGACAACATCCAAAGTGACAAAATTTTCACATTGAATGAGAATCAGACGAGAAACAATGGTCTCAAACTGTCCGGAAATAGATTCAATTTGGAAGTAGGTAGAAACAACTCTGCCGACCGTGTAGTTAATGAATGGAATAAACTTCCTGCACAGGTAGTGCAATGTAGTTCAGTTCGAAGCTTTAAGAATCATTTAGATAAACACCTAAGCAAGATGCTGTAATGATTATAATTTATTTCATACTATTTGTTTTTGTTATTTGTCTGTGATTTTCATTTATTATTAGTCGTATGTCAACTTATTATTATTTACTATTTACCTGTCTGTTTATTATGTAACTATACCTATGCATTTATTTATGTATTTTATTTGTTTTTTACATTATCATAGTTTTTAATTATTATGATGATTTTTTTCGCATCCGACCTAGATATGGACCAAAAGGTCTCCTGTCGGCATGCTCCGCCTTTGTAAACCTTTGTTATCATCAACTACTGAGGTTAGACAAAGATGTTGATATAAAAATACATATATTGAACCTTAATAATGTATACGGTCACATTTCCTCATTAAATGCCAAAAAGGCTACCCAACATAGGCACTCATTCAAGTTTGGAATATCAGAAATAATCATTTCTATTAGCTCAAAGTATGTAACTTGCACATATAGGACATGGAATGACACCATATTACCACTGCAGTCGTTCAGTAGATCTGTACTCTGATCTCCACATTCCTATTTCTTTGGACTTGAATTGACAATGTAAATAGCACCAACATAAACAAATTGACATAATCGGCACATATATGATATGAAATAGATATCACTTAATATCAGTCACTGTGTTAAAGTGTTCACCATTAATGTGACCAAATAGAGGTAATATGCATGCACATGGTATGGGATAGATATCACTGAATATCAATTGCATCTTCAATAACGCCAGGGTAATTATTAATCCTTGATGCAATACCTTCATTGTATGCTCTCTCTGGCACAACGAATCCCGGAAAAAAGACCCACGAAGCAGGCCAGGAAGAAGACATTGAAGCGTTTCTTAATTAAAGGCTGTGCCCACTGCATCCGCTTTTAATTAGATTTACCTAAAGTAGTGCTAACTTTCAAATGTACTGTTTCATAACTTAGTGCTGACTTTGTATTTTTCTATACTAAAAATCTGCTATTCATAATATTTAGTATATTGTAGTATTCTCATTTAATATGTAAACTGAGCTGACTTTGTATTATTTCATACTTAATACTTTTAAGCTTTATACTGCATAGCTAGCCTCAATTATATCATTGATTTTCTATTGTCATGTATTATTTGTGTTGAATTGAAGTCATTTCCGATTGTTTTATTAATATTTAGTATATTGTATTATTTTCATATAGTGTCAAGTGAACTTATTTTCTAAGCAATAAACACATAGTTTTATTTTTAAATTGTTATCTTGTTTTCCTAAATTGGGGCTTTTCTAGAATTTGGGGCTTTTTTTTCCGCCTGGGTATTTTCAAGGTGGGGATTTTTTCCGTCAGGGAATTTCCTAAGTGGGGCTTTTTTTCCTAGGCTTTTTTTTTCCGGTGTGGCTTTCTTCCGAACCCCGGCACAGCAACCCCCCCCCTCCTTTTACTATAAAATATGCCACAACAAAGCACAGGTTTTGAGTTCCCGTTAGAGTTGCATGTTACTAGATCGGCTAACATAGGGAGGGTATTAGCGTACAGGAGGGAAGTTATACAAATGTGACCATCACGATGCAGGATTCAGCGCAAACTACCACATTTGAGATTACACACGAGAGACTCCTTTATAGTGTGACCATTGCGACGTAGCTTGCACAATAAAGTTAAATTTTCGATATCGTGTCATAACCCACACAGTAGTTTTGAGTGCCATCTTTGCGACCCAGTTTGCAGGAGAAAGGATTGTCTCAAAACCCACACGGCGATCCATAAATGATATAAAGAAAATGTCAAGTGACCTTTGAAACAAATGATTAAGATCAACGTAACACTGTTATTAAATGCGGCTTGCACAGCAGCCCACGATTCCGTGCCTCTTGAGTTTCACTGTTACCACTTTTGTGTTTGCTCTATTATTGACAATATTGTTAGTGATGGTGCATATTATATTACACGTCATTTGTATCATTAAATATAACTATGCATTTATTATTATTTATATTTTTATTCTTTATCATATTTTTCAGCATCCGGCCCAGTTATGGACCAAAAGGCCTCCTGTCGGCATGCTCCGCCTTTGTAATCCTTTGTAAAGAAGTTTTGTAGGATAACTCGAATAAAAGTCTTGCTTGAGTGGGTGACTCCTTTATTTGTAGACCTTTACATGTGGGTGGGCAAACTGGAACTGGCTTGTGATTGAAGAAACATTGTGTGCTTTAATTAATCCCACACTGGGCTTGGAGGGACGCAAACGAAGGAAAAAGTAAACGAACAGAGACGTCAAAAGGAATTGCGTTGTATAATTCGTCAGCCATCTCGGCTATGAGATGTACCATGTTGAGCGATGCTACTGCGTTGCTGGTCCTGCCCCCCCCCCCAAGTGTTGGTGACCTGATGCTAAACCCAGACAGTGGCTCTTGTAGCTCTTTATATCTCAATATTAGATAAGTTTTGTATAGTAATTTGAATAAAGATCTTGCTTAAATGGGTGATTCCTTTAATTGTAGAGCTTCACCACTTGGTGGGCAAACCGGATCTTGCTGGTGATAGAATAGTGTTGGCCTGATAATCTGACAAACACGTAAAAGAGATGGAAGGGCTTAAGAATATGCGCTTTAATCTCATACTGGGCTTGGAGGGAGGCTAACGAAAGAAACTGTAAAACAGAGATACCAAAAGGAATTGCATTATATAATTCGTCAGCCATCTCGGCTATGACATGTACCTTGGACAAAATATAATTTTAGGAAGGGATGCCGGACATAATATCAATGAACGACGGGAGACCGGCGTGAATCACGGTGACGTAGGGTGACAAAATGTACAAAAGAGATCGGATGATCGTGATCGATCAGATATCCATGATGGGGGAAATGTTAATTTTGATGGGAGAAATGTTAATGAGGCATTGAATGTCAATGAAGGACCAAATAATGATATAGAGCAATGTATAAGTAAAAACAAAATGATAATGTAAGACATGATATTGAAACTCAAAATGTGTCAAAAAGAAATAATCACGAGTTTCTTAAAACCATGTACTTTAATGCTCGTAGTGTTAGGAACAAATTTCAAGGAATACAGGCGTATGTCATAAGCGAAAATCTCGATATGGTAGGAATAACTGAGACATGGTCAAATGGTACAGAGTTCGAAGCTAGATTTAATATTGCTGGATTTAAACACTTTCATCAGGATAGAAACCACAAGAAAGGTGGGGATGTTCTGTTGTACGTTAAAAACAATGCTCACGCTTGTGTTTTAGAGAAAGTGAAACATGATGCATGTGATAGTTTGTGGGTTGAGTTAACCCAAACAAATGGACAAAAAATGAATATAGATGTAATATATAGGCCAAAGACATTATCATCAGCAGACGACAAACTGTTATTTCAAGAACTGTCTAGTTTCTGCAACCGGGATTTATTGATAATGGGTGATTTCAATTTTATTGATTGGATGACCCTTGAACATGACCATATAGGTAGTCGCTTGATTGATTTTCTTGGTGACAATTACTTAATTCAGCATGTAAAAAAGCCCACAAGATATGGAAACTTACTCGATTTATTGATCACTAGCCGCGAAAGCATGGTAACTGATGTAGAAGTCGGTGAATCTGTTGCAAATAGCGATCACAACCTAGTTAGATTCAAACTCCTAAACAATATTATAATAGATACTTGTGTTTCTAGAATACCCGATTTCAGTAAAGCTCAGTTCATAGGATTACGTCAGGAGCTTCAGCTTACAGATTGGGAGGCAAAATTAAACGAAAGACCAGTAGATCAGATGTGGGAAATATTTCAAAATATGCTCACTAAGATGATTCAAACTTACATTCCTTTTAAGGACAGACGTCCCCCAAATCAGGCTCGCCCAAAGTGGCTCGACAAAGAAACTGAAAAAAGTATTGCTAAAAAGAGACAGGCTCGGGTGCATCTAATGACTATGAAAGTTATGTATCAATACAGAGAGATTTAAAAAAGACAATAAGAAAAAGAAAACGACAATACGAAATGAACATCGCTGAGAAATCCAAAGAGAATCCCAAAGAATTCTATAGTTACATTAGAGATAAAAAAGTTGTTAGGAATCACATTGGTCCACTATTATCTGCTGACGGTCAACTTGAATATTCAAATGAAGGAATGTGTAATATCTTAAACAATTATTTTAGCTCGGTATTCGTAAACGAAACACCTCAAGGTGAATTCCAAACTGAAACCTGTGAAAAGTCTAGGGTAAACTTACTCACTACGGTAAATATAACAAAAGA
Source organism: Oratosquilla oratoria (assembly GCF_046742065.1). NCBI lineage: Eukaryota > Metazoa > Arthropoda > Malacostraca > Stomatopoda > Squillidae > Oratosquilla > Oratosquilla oratoria. The sequence goes on from NC_134788.1 coordinate 36,560,168, forward strand.
AAAAATTAAAAGGTGTATAGACATACTCAAAGTTAATAAAACACCAGGGCCTGACGGTTGGCGTCCAAGAATCTTAAAGGAAATTAGAAATGAGATTGTTGTTCCATTAGAAATTATTTTCAAGAAATCCATCATATCTGGAGATGTCCCAAGAGAATGGAAGCTAGCTAACGTTACTCCCATATTCAAAAAAGGTGACAAAAAGAAACCAAATAACTATAGGCCTATAAGTTTGACTTCAATCGTAGGAAAAATAATGGAAACTATCATCAGAGATGCTATCGAACATCATTTAGAAAGTAACCGTTTGATAAATGATAGCCAGCATGGTTTCAGACGGAAACGTTCTTGCGTGACTAACTTACTCGAATTCTACAACACAGTTATCTCGAATTATGACAAAAGAAACAATATAGATTTAGTATATCTAGACTTTGCAAAAGCTTTTGATACCGTCCCACACGAAAGACTACTTACTAAATTAGCTTTGCATGGAATAAGTGGTAACCTATTAGGTTGTACTAGTAATTGGTTGAATGGTCGAAAACAGAGAGTTGTTTTAAACGGAAAAACTTCTGGATGGAAAAGTGTTGCAAGTGGAGTTCCTAAGGGTTCCGTTCTTGGGCCACTTATATTCATAGTATATATAAATGATATAGACCATGGACTAAAATCTACTGTTTCCAAATTTGCTGATGATACAAAACTGTGCGGAGTGGCAAACGATCACTCAAACCAATTAGATATTCAAGAAGATTTAGATCAATTACAGCAATGGTCTGAAAAGTGGCTAATGAAAATTAACACAAGTAAATGCAAGGTAATGCACATAGGTAAAAATAACAGTAAGTACGATTACAAGTTATTTGGAAATTCGTTAACAAAAGTGGATAGTGAAAAAGTTCTCGGCGTAATTATCAGTAACGACCTCAAATCATCCAAGCAGTGTATTTCAGCCTCTGAGAAAGCAAATAAGATTCTAGGACTGATTGAGCGATCTTTTGATTTCAAAAGTCCATCACTCATTAACAAGCTATATAAATCGTTAGTTCGTCCACATTTGGAATATGCTGTTCCCGTATGGTCACCGAACCTCATTAAAGACATTGACAGACTGGAAAAAGTACAACGGCGAGCCACAAAACTGATTCCAAATATCAAAAATAAATCATACGAAAATCGACTAAAACATATGAATCTGTTTTCCCTAAAAAAAGCGTAGACTCAGAGGTGACTTGATACAGGTCTTTAAAATTCTAAAGGGAATTGACAACATCAAAAGTGACCAAATTTTTACATTGAATGAGAATCAGACAAGAAACAATGGTCTCAAACTGTCCGGAAATAGATTCAATTTGGAAGTAGGTAGAAACAACTTTTCCAACCGTGTAGTTAATGAATGGAATAAACTTTCTGCACAGGTAGTGCAATGTAGTTCAGTTCGAAGCTTTAAGAATCATTTAGATAAATACCTAAGTAAGATGCTGTAATGATTATGATTTATCTTATATTATTTGTTTTTGTTTTGTTATCATTTGTCTGTCTGATTTTCATATATTATTAGTTATATGTCAATTTATTATTATTTACTATTTACCTGTTTGTTTATTATTTAACTATACCTATGCATTTATTTATGTATTTTATTTGTTATTTACATTATCATAGTTTTTATTTATTATTTTAATATTAATATGATTTTTTTTTCGTATCCGACCTAGATATGGATCAAAAGGTCTCCTGTCGGCATGCTCCGCCTTTGTAATCTTTTGTAATCCTTTCATAGTCATTAGATGCACCCGAGTACTTATATTTCTTATAAGCCTGTCTCTTTTTAGCAATACTTTTTTCAGTTTCTTTGTCGAACCACTTTGGGCGAGCCTGATTTGGGGGACGTCTGTTCTTAAAAGGAATGTAAGTTTGAATCATCTTAGTGAGCGTATTTTGAAATATTTCCCACATCTGATCTACAGGTCTTTCGTTTAATTTTGCCTCCCAATCTGTAAGCTGAAGCTCCTGACGTAATCCTATGAACTGAGCTTTACTGAAATCGGGTATTCTAGAAACACAAGTATCTATTCTAAAAAAAACTAGGAGTTTGAATCTAATTAAGTTGTGATCGCTATTTGCAACAGATTCACTGACTTTACATCAGTTACCATGCTTTCGCGGCTAGTGATCAATAGATCGAGTAAGTTTTCATATCTTGTGGGCTCTTTTATATGTTGAATTAAGTAATTGTCAACAAGAAAATCAATCAAGCGACAATCTATATGGCCATGTTCAAGGGTCATCCAATCAATGTCAGAAAAATTGAAATCACCCATTATCAATAAATCCCGGTTGCAGAAACTAGACAGTTCTTGAAATAACAGTTTGTCGTCTGCTAATGATAATGTCTTTGGCCTATATATTACACCTATATTCATTCTTTGTCCATTTGTTTGGGTTAACTCAACCCACAAACTATCATATGCATCCTGTTTCACTTTCTCTTAAACACAAGCATGAACATTGTTTTTAACGTACAACAGAACACCCCCACCTTTCTTGTTTAAATTCCGCAATATTAAATTCAGCTTCGAACTCTGTATCATTTAACCATGTCTCAGTTATTCCTATCATATCGAGATTTTCGCTTTTGACATACGCCTGTATTTCTTGAAATTTGTTCCTAATACTACGAGCATTAAAGTACATGGTTTTAAGAAACTCGTGATTATTTCTTTTTGACACATTTTGAGTTTCAATATCATGTCTTACATTATCATTTTGTTTTTTATTTATATACCTTGCTCTATATTATTATTTGGTCTTTCATTGACATTCAATGCCTCATTAACATTTCTTCCATCAAAATTAACACTTCCCCCATTAAATTGTCCAGCTAGCTTAAAAATTGGAGATGAGGCAACGCTACTCTAACAACAGTGCTCCAATGTAGCAAGTAGCGTATAAATTGGAGATGAGGCAACGCTACTCTCAGAACAACGCTCCAATGTAGCGAAAAAAAATATGTGGGAACGCGTGGGCAAAACATACGCTCGCGCTTATGTATGTTAAAATCTTGTACCAATTACTAGTTATTGGGGTAACGGCCGTTACTGGATGTAATAATCGCCCATCCCAAGAACCCAATGTTTAGGAGAAAGACATGAGGAACCTAAGGAAGACGTTAGTTGGGTAAAAGTAGCTATTCGTTGCTAATGTAGCTATTCGTTGGAAGCGTAGGTTAATAACAATAACAAATATGGCTGATTCTGAGTTCAGCGCCGTAATCCCTACATAGAAGGTAGAATCTGTGTGTTTGTTATTTGATATTATGCGTTATTTTTTTAGACGTCTTCTGCAACAGTCATTACTCCATGTGTAAATTCTCCCCACCCAAAAACCCCGATTTCCCACATTTCCCCCCAGATCGTTCGGGAGGAGAGGTAGGCCTAAGTGCATTACTTTAACAATTAATATCTTAAAAAACTACTCAATTGCGCAGGAAATGAAGTACACCATCGTTCATATCACAACATTTATCACACATGAGCCAGATATCAAGTTCTATGGTTGGGTGAATCGGTAAATTGTCCCCAATGATTTCAGCGCCCATTACATGATGGTTATAAACTAAAGTCTATTCCATTTGTTGATCACTGTTGTAAATCAGGTCTTGTCTATTTCCTTCTTAAACCTAGTCAGATTTGTACAATTTCGTTCCATTATTTACTATGAGTCCTGCCCTGCTAAATGATAATCTTGACCCGTTTTGATATTATATGATATCACGTTGCCGTCTTTGTTTTTCCAGTTTAAGTTAAGGTGCATAAACATCTCTACGTAACAGATTGTTGCCCAGTTCTTCAATCAGCAGTTTTGAATATATTGATATATGCTAGGAACAATATCTAACAAATCCTATATTAGCAATCAAACCCCACATATCTTCAAAACATAACCGATGTTCTTAATCGGCTTATTATGCCTGTGAGCAAGACTTTTATTTTACATATGCCCAATCCCAGATGAAAAAAAGAAAAGAAAAAACCACCAGTACCGCTATCATCTCACCACTACTTCCTGCACATAACGACTGTTAGTAAACCACAGCTTGTGAAAGGTCAGATTGTAAGGAGGTAGATTTCTGGATTACGAAACAAAAACAGATTAGTTAGCCTACCCCTTGATAGAGCTTATGATTTAAGCATTCTTAGCTCTGTTGTGACAGATATATTCGCTAAGTAGGGATAAACCATGTAGAAAAAAAAAACTAAAAGTGCCTTTGTACTGCAAGAATATTTGAAATAGTTTAGACATTTGTGAGACGCTGAAGAGTGTCACAAAAATGATAAGCAATGAAGGAAGCCGCAGACACAGGTAAAGAAAAGATTATTGTAGGCATTTGCCAGACAGAGCCTACATGATTAGATTGAAGCCTGGAAGTTGCAGGCCATTATGGTTGTAGCTGTGTAGGTGTTGGGTACTTTAGAAAGAATGCTGTAGGTTAGTAACGAGATCAAATCAGGTATTTTTCTGTTGAAAGAAACCCAGCATTTCAAAAATTGTAGAGGGGGCTGTCTTCAGGGAGGTTAAATTTTGTAACCTAACAAGTCTTGGTGTTTTAAAAATTGCTGCCGACGTTACAATGAATTCATTGTATTTAAACATGGGCTAGCAGATGATATAGGAATGGGTTGCAGACTGGCAAACATCTATGTGAATACTTAAAATTATTATTAGGTAGAATCATTACTATACATTTATTGTAAAAAAAGTATATATGTATGGAAGAGAATGAAAATGATTTTGTATAAAATTATCTCATATCGAATACAAGAAACAAATTAAACAAATACCATTGAAAAATCTATTTTCCATGAGAGAGAGACTGAGTAGGTTAGATATGGTCAGAATAAGAGAATACTGTGCTTGATTTATTGTTTATTTGAACAATGTTGTCATTTCTCGCACTAATCACTGCCATTGCATGTTTCTCTAAATCACAATACTTATTTCCCAATGCAGTGCTCAGATGGGGGTGAGGGTATAGTACAAACTAGTGATTTCCAATTGAAATGGAACACCCGATTTGGTCAAATCAACAGGAAAATTGTTGGGAAAAAAATTGCCTGTTGGGTGTTTTGCTAATGTCAGGATTTAGATCCCTGAATGCAATATAACTTTGGATAATACAATATGCTTTTAATGCAGTGTCAAAGCAAAAAAATAGGCCAGGAGATCCTTCTATTCATAACAAGGTCCATGTTTCTGTCACGGGATGAAGTTTATGGATTCCCTAGGCACCAGGAACTCAAGTTTAAATGCCATTAGAGGAAAACTATTGACAGCAGTCATGTGATACATACTTGTCAGGCACTGGCAAGACCAGAGGCCTCCAGAGTGGATGATGTAGACCCATGGCAGTCAATGTGAGTATGCAAAGGGTCAATAAATGCTTGGGGGTTGATAAATACCTAACCTAACATTTTGGAGGGGCTCCTTTCCAACCGCCATTTCTTGCTCCACACACATTTCTAATCAATTCGTTCCACTCTGATCCCTTCCTGGTATACCACATCTTCCAACTGGTATCCAGGCAGAATGCCACAAGATATAGGTAATCCATGTATAAAACACAAACAAAGACATATTTTGCACACATCTATTTTATTTTTCCTATACAAAAAAGAAAACTGTGCATATAATGTTAAAATAGAGTTGATGACATTAAGATTCTTGATGCTACAGGTTGATTGGATTCCATTGAATGTTGAAACTGGTACTTGCTAAGAATTCCAGTTTTGAAAGTTGTTTTACTCCCAACTCTGATGTTTCTGTGGAGGCTGGCCAGTTGCATCCTGTGCAGTTATTGGCCACTTTATTGTCTTCCTTTCTAGGGAATTCATTAGGGTCCATACAGAGGAGGGATTATTTCCAACCAGAAAGAGAAATGATGGTAAAAAGATGAAAAAATAAAGGAATGACAGTTCCACTTTTCATACGTTGTGATGACTTCACATTACTTAGGTCATACTCTGATTTGAGGCTTCATTTGTAATCACACAATTCTAAGGACTATAAGAACTTGATTTATTCTTGTTATCATGCTATACATCCATTTAATTCTTGTATGGCTGTAACATAAACATAGAATACATACCAATGGCTATTTCCCAAGACAAGGGAAGTAGCCAAAAAACAAGGGTATAAAATCCACTCCCACCCATTCCATCCCCACATAGTGCACTCCACTTTCATTCACCCCTTCCTCCCTCTTATCTTAGCTCCTCATGGATGACGGGTCATTCCTGCATCTCGCCCACTGCCCTTGGTCAGCAAGACACAGGAACGCTGCTTCATTTTTATTGGTGACCCCCCCTCTGCCCCCTCATGCAGAAAAGGAGAAGACGGGGAGAAATCCCTTTGGGCTGCATAATATCATTCACACATACTCCCTCAGCCCCCCATCCTCCACCCACTCCTTTCCATGCATCACAGCATCATCCATCCATACAGGACCATTCTCCATTCATCCCTGTCTTCTGTCATCTCTCTTCCTCTTCTTCCCAATGTCCTTCATACAATCTCCTTTTAGCATCCATTCCCAAATGTCTGTTTCTCATTACACTTTAATCCACCAAGGCATTTACTTGCTCTTCCCAATCTACATTCTACCTCCACCTCCACTCATCCCTTTCCCGCCACATTTGCACCCAAGTATCTAAAACTATCTCTCGCCCTTAATACTTCCAATTTGCTACCACATTCTTCCCTTGTACATCTCATCACCTTACTTTTACCCACATTTATCTTGAACTCCCTTCTTTTGCACACCTTCCCAAACTCCATTACTAACTCACTTAATCCCTCCTCTGATCCTGCCACAAGCACAGTGTTGTCAGCAAACAACAACTGGCTTATCTCCTACATTTCTCCATTTTCTTTAACTGTCTCCAATCCCTGGCCAATTACCTTTGCATTTACCTCTCACACCACCCCATCCATGTATAAATTAAACAGCCAAGGCAACATAAAACACCCCTGGCAAAGTTCCACCTTTACCTCAAACCATTTCTGATTCTAACACAGGCTCTACTACTCTCGTAAAAACTCTTGACTGCTCTCAACAGCTTCCCTCCTATCCCATGTATCTGCAATACCTTCCACAATGCCTTCCTGTCTACCCTGTTATAAGCCTTTTCCAAATCTATAAGTATCCCAAAAAACATCCTTACCTATTCCTAAAGTTTTCTCACATATCTGCCTTACCACAAAAATCTGATCCACGCAACCCCTACATGTCCTAAACACACACCAATCCTCACCAATTACTCCCTCTGTTCCTCTCCTACTCCTCTCAAACAAAACCCTTCTCATAACCCTTCCCAACTACACTGAACATTCACACTTGTTCCTTTTTCCCTTGTAAAGTGGAACTATACATGTTCTCCACCAGTCCCCCGACACTCTGCCTTCTTTTAAACAAACAATAAACAACCTCACCAGCCAGTCCACCATCACTGTCATTTTCTTAGAGCTTCCCACTGCATTTACCTTTCCTTCCTTATCCTCCTTCACATTTAGCAACTTCCTGAAATACTCTGCCCATCTTCCTCTTACCACCGTTTCTTCCATTATCATCTCTCCATCTTTACCTTTTACCTTTTCTTCTCTGCTTTATTTATTTCCAAAACACCTTTTTATTACTTTCAAAACTTTCTGTTATACTCTTACCCCATTTCACATCTCCCTCTTTGCTTCCTTTATCTTATGCTTTGCTTCTTTTCTCTTTTCTTTGTACCTCTCATATGATTCTCTCATCCTATTTTGTAAACAGTCTATGAATGCTTGCTTCCTCTGCAACTTTCTTTGCTTCTTCATCCCACCACTTGCTCTTCCTTGTATTTCATCCCATCCTCCTTGTTCCACACACCAACTTGCATACCTTGTTGCTCCCTCCTTGAATCATCCCCATTCCTCCTCCACTCCTAGTTCTACTCTATCCTTCACTCCCTCTCATTGCTTAAATGAAATTCTTCTATCTTATACCCCTTTGATTATTTTGGAGGAATACCTCAAGGGTTCATCAAGTTCTGGGCTACAGTTTTCCAAGTCTTTTTCTTTGTACCCTCATTATCAGTTCATCTAATGGTACTAGTTTGTTAATACTGCAAATGATATTGATCAACCCTGTCATTGGTTGGCTAATATTCCTATGTAGTGCATCTGCTGCAATGCTCTCCCTACCTGGAATGTATTCAAACTTAACCTCATAACATGGAAGTGTAGTAAACCACTTGGCTAATCTGCCTCTAAGATTCTTATGCTTGGTTAAGTTCTGAATAGCTGTATGATCAGTCCACACTCTGATTGGATATCCCAGTATCTTATCTCTAAAACTCTTTTGTGAATATATCACTGCTAATGTTTCCCTTATTGTAGTGCATTGTTACAAAATCTCAATGTGAAAGCTATCTGTTGCAATTTTGCAAAGAATGACCTCTTTATCATAATTAGGAAAAATGAGAACTGGAAAACGAGTAAGTTTAGCTTTCAACTTGTCAAAAGTTTGTTGTTCAGGTCCCCAAATGAACTTGGAATCTCTCCTTCACAAAGAATTTAATAGATTAGATGTGTCTGCATATTCCTTGATAAACTTCCTATGATACCCTGTCAAAGGATTACAAAGATGGAGCATGCCGACAGGAGACCTTTTGGTCCATAACTAGGCCGGATACAGAAAAAATATACATAAATGATAAAAAAAAGATAGAATAAATATTATGATAATATAAATGATAATAAATAGAATAAGTAAATAGTAAATAATAATAAATGGAAATCAAGCGAATAATAAATAAACAGACAAATAATAACAAACAAATAAACAAATAATATAAAATAAATTATAATTATTACAGCGTTTTGCTTAAATGTTTATCTAAACGAATCTGAAAGCTTCAAACTGAATTACATTGCACTTCCTCTGCAGGAAGTTTATTCCATTTATTAACTACAAGGTTGATGAAGTTGTTTCTACCCACTTCCAAATTAAATCTATTTCCTGACAGTTTGAGACCATTATTTCTTGTCAGATTCTCATTCACTGTAAGAATTTTGTCACTTTATCAAGTCACCTCTGAGTCTACGCTTTTTTAGGGAAAACAGATTCATATGGTTTAGTCGATTTTCGTATTACTTTTTTATATTTGGAATCAGTTTTGTGACTCTCCTTTGTACTATTTCCAATCTTTCAATGTCTTTAATGAAACTTCTTTCTCTACATTGTTTGGTACTGGGTAGTTCTGTACTGCCTCTACCTTTGAGTTCACTGTACTGAGTCCATGCCTTTTAACTTATGTCTCAAATAAATGACACTGTCTTGTAAAAACTTTGATTTTTCCAATTTCCCTTTAAACCTGATTCAACTGATTTTTTTTACTGTCTCTACCTTTGAGTTCACTGTAGTAAGTCCATGTCTATTTTCTGTTCCAAATAAATGACACTTGCAAAGTTTCACTTTCAACCCTGATTGAACTAGTCCTGAGAATACCTAATTCAGTATCTTAAAGTGCTCAGTTGCTGTTTGGAAAACTATTAAGATATCATCTAGAAATACACTGGCTGTGTTTCCGAACAACCCATCTAGGACTGTATTAATTTCATATAAGTTATGGAATGTTACATAACTAAAATGGCATTTGCTTGAATGCATAATGCCTTGGTGTTGTAGAAAGTACTGTATAATTTTAAGAATCTTTGTGCATCTTTATCTGCCAGAAAGCTGATTTGAAATCAGTAGTGCTAAAATACTGATTCTCCATTCCCAAACTACAAAATATATCTGCTATTACCAGTAATGGTAGTCAATCAGGTATTGTCTCTTTATTCAATTCCCTATAATCAATAACTGGACACATGGTACCATCTGAATTTGGCATCAGAATCAATGGGAAGTTCTATTCACTTTGACTGGGTTCTATGACATCCTGTGATAACATTTCAGTGATCAAGTTATCTACAATGGCTAGCTTGGAATATGGCAATCTGCAGGCAGGTATATAAACAGGTTGAAAACCAGTTTTAATTTGATCTGATGTTTTAAAACAGCTGTTTTGTCCAAGGTGTCCCCAGGCAAAGGAATTGCTTTATTGTGCTTCACTAGCAATGGGATTAACCATGATTCTAACTCAAGACAAGTAGGCCCTAGTTGACTCTTATATTTCTCCTCCAAATCTGTTTCTTCCTGAATTGAACAGATGGATGAAAGTGGTGATTCCACCTCTTCAGGACTCTTGTTTAAAATCTTAATGGGTTTTTGATAGACTTGAAAAGATCCTATTTGTGAACCTTGTCTTTAGACCATGTCTGTATTCAGAGTACTAATCACTAATATTTCTGCCTTGTTCTTGTGCGTCTGAGTGTTGGTTTATCATGTCCCAGACTGGAGACAGTTGCTTCTACCAGATGAACAGCACCCCGATTGCTTGTTTTCGTCCGGTCGAGGGCTGCCACTAGTTCTGGGCTCATATACGAAGTTGAAGGACGAGGACCTGTTCGCCGTTGTTTTGGATTAGACATTCCACCTTTGCTGTCTTCGTCGGGGCTTGTCGACGTCGAGGAAGAGGATGATGCTAGTTCGACCGTTGCATCCCGTTTCTCTGCTTGGTGTTTTTCCACTTCCTGCCTTTGGAGATCCTCCTTTTGTCGGGTCGCCTTTCTCTTCTCTGCATTCGCGAGGTTCTTGTCGACACCAAGCATGGATCCTTGTCTTCCTGGCTCTCGTTGGGCGATGAGGAACTCCTTGTCCTCGGTTATAGTGATCACCCAAGAACAAATGAAACTAGTGTTAACATAGATAAATCTGCTGAACGGACGTCGAACATCTTGCAAAAACGTGACCTCAGAAACTGACCTCAATCGCATCCGCAGAAGCAATGTCGAACAAGTTGTTCAGTTTCTCCGAGAACTCTTGCTCCTTCTTCTCCTGCGTTGGTCCCTTTCTCTTTGCTGACTTCTGAATTACCCTCCATTCCTCTTTGAGTGCGAGAATTTTCCTCGTAGCACTCTTAGCTGTAATCGTGGGAATCCGGGCACGATTCCAGAATTCTTGTACACGAAAAATCACAGCTTGTGCCGAACTAAGGTCTGCTTTCTTCAGCGTCTTGTGGTGGTACATAAAATGACGCAGAATATCGCCATTTGATGGAAGTTTGGAGCCGAGAATTTCTTCTATCGGACTGCCAATCAGAGGCAACACACTTTCGCTTCGTTTTTTAGCCATGTCAACCTGTGAAAAAACGATGGAGATGGATGGATTAGTACAGTTGATTACTGAATGTAAATAACATTTATTAAGGCATGGCCTTTTGGTGGTACCGGTATTAAAATCCCGAAAGCAGAAATAAAGGATGAAAGGAGGGAAGAGACTCAAACGGAACACTAGTCGTGCAAACATGACCGATATGGCAGTTCTTAATATGCACCGATTAAGCTGAAAATTTACGTAACTTATTTTCGTATGAATACCTATGATCCCACAAAGGGCCGTATGAAAATTCCAACTTTTAAAAATTACCCCCATGTTCAGTGTCACCCTACTATGCAAGCTCTATAGATGCTGATAGATTTGTTGAAACACTCAATAGGCTAGACCATTTTGATACTAAACCGCCTCCCTTATCATGCGGCATTTTTGATGGAACAGAAAAGGATAAATTTGCCTTTTCCTCTTTCCTCAACCCGTTTAATAATGTCATAGGTAATAAAGAGAGTATGTCCCAGGCAGTGAAGCTTAGTTATTTACATAGTTATCTTAGGGGTTATATTTTGAAAATCATTAGCCATTTGTCTATCATAAATGAAAATTATGATACTGCACTAAAATTATTGAAGGATGAATTTCAGGATGTACCCTTTATAGTGGATGAAACTTTCAGAAGGATTTTAAGCGCAACAGTGCCTCAAGGATATGACAAGGAGTTTTTTACATTAAAGTCATTCATCACTGAAATAAGAGCATACATTTTTTAATTAAAGTCTAATCATGGATATGATTTTACAGTGAAAGATTTTCCTGGAAATTTACTATTGAGTCATATTCTCTTTAATAAGTTGCCTACAGCAATCAAAAGGGAACTGGGTCATAAGTATAATACCAACTATCCTACCTTGACTGAAATCTTTGAGTCATATAATGACATTATTAAGACTCTTATTACCTGTAAAACTACTTTGCCTAAATCAGATAAAATCAATAAGGCCAAAGAAAATTAAAAAACTACACCCAAAGAAAATAAAAGTTCTCTTCAAAATTTGAAGACCAGTCAAAATAAGGTTGTTCCCTCTAAAAGCCTTATTTGTAAGTTGTGCAGCGCATCAGGTCATTCTTTGGGACAGTGTGAAAAATATTCAACTAAGGATAAGACAGAGAGAGTACAGGAGTTAGGTTTCTGTGCATGTTGTGCTGGATCTGGTCATAAAGAAGATGAATGTTTTGACAAGCAAAATAAATTAAAATATGGTTGTTGACACTAATTCTCATGGCCATATAGCATCCCTTTGTCCTGAATTTAAAGGGCCTAGTACTAGTAGTAATCATCTTTGTTTAACATCTCAACAAAAATCTGAAAATTATTGCATTTCCCCTACTGTAACTTTGGAATTTATTCGTGGTAAACCGAGTAAGAAGATCAGATGTCTAATTGATACAGGGAGTCAGCAATCCTACATGTCAGCAAGAGTTGCTAAAGAGCTGTGTAAGGATTTAGACTCATTGAATATGATAGACTTCAATCTAAAAACATTCATTGGAGCTGAAGTTAAGAGCTTTAAGCAAACCTTATTAGGTGTTAAAATGAATAAGATAATTCAAATGCCATTTCTTAATGACCCCTCACTCAGCATAAGTTTTGTTGTACCGGGTATGAATGAAGCCCTAAAAGATATAAAAGATCAAGGTTTTGAATTGGCTGATGAAGCCTTTGGATTAAATCAGGATAATGAATTAATAGAGGTGGATGCATTGATAGGTGTAGACTTGCTTCAATTCCTTCCAGAATGTTCATTTGCCCCGTGCTTGCAAGGGAGCTGCATGGTAATTGGAAATAAAGTAATTCCTATGGGTAATGTCAATCATTTCTTGACTAGGAAACAGGCTTCTCAAATTAGTAAAAAAAAAAGAAAAAAAAAAGGCAAGTAATGAAGTTCAAAACTATCAATGTCAGAAGTCTTCTAATGTTCATGACGCCTCAGTTAATCTGATACTTAATCCAATTAAATCTCATTTTAATCCTCTAGAAAACATTTTATGTGATTCAGATATTGAAAATGGGATAGAATATCTCTTTAGCTTGGAATCTATTGGAATTAGTAAGAATGAAATTTATAGTTCAGAGGATCAAGAACAAATTGCTAGATTTGATGAAGCTATTCAGTTTAAAGATGGCCATTACCAGGTTAAGCTTCCTTGGCATTCGGAAAAAATAGAACTGGTCCCTTCTAATTTTCAGGTTGCCAGAAAAGTGTTAAGGAGAGTCTCAAAAACTCTTAAAAAGTCAAATCTTTATGAAAAGTATGAAGAGGTCTTTGATAAGTAGCTTCAGGATGGAATCATAGAGCAGATTGAAATGGACTTTTCTGTTGAAAAGGTGAATAATCACACTTGGATTCCACATAGGCCAGTCATTAAGATGGAAGAGCAGGTCTCAACTAAGATTAGATCAGTTTTCAATTGTTCACTAAAAACTGATAAGAATCTACCTTCTTTGAATGAGGCTGCATATACTGGAGTTGATCTAATGGAGTCCTTGCTTAAACTGTTATTTTGCTTTAGAACTAATGATATAATCTTGCTGAGTGACATCAAGCAGGTATTCCTGTCAATTAGGCTCAGCCAAGAGTTTGACAAGAACCGTTTTTGTTTCCTTTGGGAAAGGGATAAATTGACTGCTTATAGATGTATAACTCTAGTATTTGGATTTACATCATCACCCTTCATTCTACATTATGTAATGAAGAAACATGCCAGTAAATTTCCTCTTGACAAATGCACTAACATTCTTTCCAGTCAATTCTATGTTGATAATTTAATATTCACAGGTATTAATTTTAAGGAAATGACTGACCTTTATCAGCTTTGCTATGAAAGAATGGCTCTTGGTGGTTTTATTTCAAGATCTTGGAATTCAAATTCACTTGAACTGAGACAACTGATAGAAAGGGATGGCAAATCGGTTGAACACTCAAATGAGACAGAGAAAATTCTAGGTTACAGATTTAATCCTAATATAGATGAGATGCAGCTTGCGCCTGTTGAATTTCACTCTGTCAGCACTAAAAGACAATTGTTATCCGAGACTTCAAGTTTATTCAATCCACTGGGTTTAGTCTTACCCATTAATATAAAAGGAAAGTTGTTGATGAGGGTGTGGCAACACAAATTAGGATGGGATGAAAAATTGCCTGAGGACATAATAAATGAGTGGGATGGTATCAAACCAGACTTTGAGAAAGCTAATCAGGTCTCCTTTATTAGGCAGGCATTAAATGAGAATGAAGAGTATGGACTTAATATTTTTAGTGACAGCTCACAAAATTGCTTTGGGTTTGTTGCTTATGGTACCAGTAAGGAAAGTAGTTCCCTCTTATTTGCTAAAGCAAAAGTGGCTCTTGCTAACAAGGAAAAAGAACATAGTATCCCAGTCTTGGAGCTACTTGGAGTGATTCTTGCTTTAAAGTGCATCTTCACTATTTTGAATGCCTATTCCAATATAAGATTCAACTATATTAATACTGCTATTGATCCACAAGTTGTGCTCAACTGGTTGATAACCAGACAGACTAAACTAAAATCTAAGTTTATCAAAAATAGAATAGGTGAGATGGATAGTAAACTACAACAGCTTAAAAGGGATTATAACATTCCCATTAGTTTTAATTATGTCAAAACTGAAAATAATCCTGCTTATCTCTTAACTAGAGGATTAACCTACAACAAATTTATAGATAATTTTGAATTTTGGCTCAAGGGACCAGGTTGGATGAAATATGAATTAAATACCTGGCCTAAATACCCATTGTTGAGTGTGGGTTTTAATTCTGATAAATCAAAATATCAATACTCACAATACCATGCAAGGAAAGGAAGTTGAAATCAAACCTATTTTTGACATTAATAAGTTTTCAAACTAATAAAGTTATGAAAATCACTGAGTATCTCTTCAAGTGGATTTGTATGAAGAGTGGTGAAAACTCTCATGAGAAGGCATTGGATTATTGGATCATGATAAATCAGTCAGTCGGTTTTGCTAAAGAAATTAGCCTCCTTAAACAAGTGGATACACTCAAGTCAAGTAACTTTAAAGATTCAGAAGTGCCTTCCTGAGTATTGAATTTAAACTTGTTTCTTGATGAAAAGGGCATCCTGAGATCACGAGGAAGGATTTCCAAATCACTTAATTTGATTATAATGTGCACAATCCTGTAGCTTTTGTGAAAAGATCACCATTTCACTGTACTTTTTACCAGATTTTGTCATGCTCAGATACAACACATGGGAGTCAGTACTACCTTCAATTTCCTAAGGTCCCAAGGATTCTGGATCCCAAAGGGTAGATCTTCTGTTAAAGCTTCAATTAAGGACTGCAAAATTTGCCAGAAGTATAATGCACTTGCCTATAATTACCCTAAAGTAACCAGTATGCCTAAGCAGCACATGAATCTGATCAGACCTTTCAATCATGTGGAAGTTGATTATACAGGTCATTTATTTTTGAGAAAAGATAATACTAATGCTTTGAGTAAATATTTTATATTGATTTTCACTTGTCTTAATATCAGGGCTGTCCATTTTGAGTTGTTGCCTGACATGTCAACTAAGAATTTCATTCTGGCCTTTCAAAGACTTTGTAATCAGTATACTATTCCAACTTACTTGTACAGTGATAATGCCTGATCATTTGTGAAAGGGGGAGACATATCAGAGAAAACTCGAGTCAAATGAATTTTTGGATGAACTCTCAAAAAACAAAAACATGTAAGAATCCCAGTATATTCAGCATGGGTTGGGGCAGCATGGGAACGCCTTATCAGAACGGTAAAAAACTGTCTGTATAAGGTGATTGGAAGATCTAAATCAACATGTTTTGAGTTTCTCACTGCCCTTTCAAACATAAAAAAGGCCACTAATTCTAGACCTCTCACTTATAGAGCCAGTTCAGAAAAAATTGAATTTATAACTCCAAATTCATTCCTCAAACTTAACAACATTGGTTCATTGATGTTCCAAGATGAAACTGATATTTGGGTTAATGATAAAAATCAGGAAAATCTTGAAAATGCACTTTGCAAGCAGAATGAGATGTTTGAGGGATTTAGAAGGTTGTGGTATGAAGACTATCTTCTGAGTTTAAGGGATCATGCAAAAAATCTTTACCAGAAAGAATGGTCTGACAAGATAAAGAAAGGAGATGTAGTTTTGATTAAATATCCAAATAAACCCAGACCCTTGTGGTTAATGGGAATAATATTAGAGATAATTATTGGGCATGACAACAAGGTTAGGACTGTTAAAATGAAACAAAATAATGGAGAAATTGCTTTCTATACAATAAAGAATTTGTATCCCATAGAATTAAATATCACTCTTGGAAGTCAAAACCCATCATAACCTTCAGAGGTAGATACTGGAAACGACTCAAATCAAAGAAATCCTCAAGCTCCATCTGCAAATAATAGAGATCTCAAACCAAAAAGAAAGGCTGCAATAAAGTAGCGTGAACTTATGAAAAATAAATTTGATTATTTGTAAATTATAAATTGGGTATTAGGTGTTGGGTAAAACGCTACACCCTGGTTCAGGGGTGAGGATACATGTGTTTAGGTGGTGGTTCAAATACTGCACCCTTAATCTAAGGGTGAGAATGAAATGTTTGATTATAGGTATTAAAATCTTATTGATTTATTATATTTGTATTTATATTGGTTTGGACACAATTAAGGTTGCATTGCATTGCATTTGTTACAAATGCAATCTCTTGTCTGGAGTATATTAGAAATTACATAAAAGGTGACGTCATATTGAACTCTGGAGGTTTAATATCATTAAAGTAATAAATTATGTATATCTAAGTTATTGGATAATATCTGAATAATTAATCATTTTAATGATCAATTGTTACTGATATATAATTTGTAGTGTATTGAAAAATTTAAATATTTGAAGTAAATACCGAAAATTCTGGTCGGTGAAAAAGTAAACAATGATCGAGTTGTAGATATTGCTTACTGCTAGTTGCTGGCTTCGTTTAAAAATTCTTTGATTCTGTGAAAATTAAGACGCTGAGAATTTGTGTCAACTAAAAGTAAATAATATAAGTTTACTGTAAATCAATTTCGGAGGAACATTTACTTCCAATTGTAAAGAGAAACCTCTCTTTAAAAACAAAAGAGGATTACATCACAATTTAAAATAACAGTCGGATAAATTCAATAAGGTGAAAGAGAGTAAGTACACACTTGGCCGAGTTAAAACCAGTCTCTCGAAAAGTCTTTGCCTTTTCAATAAATTACATCTAAATATCAAGAAGAAGGTAAGATTGAACTTTCTCATTTTGAATTAGTCAAACTAAAGTAAGAAATTGTTTGTTTATTTGGATGAGGAAAACATCCTTTTCCAATAGCGATACAGGGCTGGGACACCGTAAATGGTGTGGGTATGATGTGCATACATTACATGTTTATGAGGGTAACCAATTCTATTTACAAAAGATAACAAAGGAGGAGCATGCCAATAGGAGACCTTTTGGTCCATAACTAGGTTGGATGCAAAAATATATAACTATAACTAAACAAATAATAGTAATATAAATAGTGAATAGGTAAAGTTAACTTATAAAGAAATGTGCGATTAAGTACAAATTCAATTCACTTGGGGAGCATCTTTGGTAAAATTGTTCTTTGATTATTAGGAATCAAATTCTCAGAAGGAACCAGCAACTTGGGTTCAAGTCGATGACTCAGCATCTGCTCATTGAGAGAGCATTTACATGATGTGCAAAGTCAGATTTTCGTGGTAAGGCAGATATGTGAGAAAGCTTTAGCAAAGGGTTAAGATGTTTTTGGGCCTTCGAGTATTTGGAGAAGGGTTTTGACAGGGTAGATGGAAAGGCATTGTGGGAGGTTTTACAGATATATGGGATAGGAGGAAAGCTGTTTATAGCAGTCAAGATTTTTTTTTTTTTTTTTTTTTTTTTTTTTGCAAGAGTAGTGCAACCTGTGCTAAAGCCATAAGGATCAATGAGAGGATATCCCAGTTGTTCACGCAACTGCGATACCACTTTCCTGATACTTGGTTTCTCATTTCTAGGCATCATGACATATGTTTCTGATGGAATCCATCAAACTCACTGAGGCAAAGATGTTCTTACAAAGTGGAGTTCCTCAGGGTTCCGTTCTTTGGCCACTTCTCTTCATAGTATATATAAGTGATATAGACCACGGACTGAAATCCTTTGTCTCTAAATTTGCTGATAATACAAAACTGCATGGGATCACTTAAACAAATGGTCTGTAAATTGGCTAACAAAATTGAACACAAGTAAATGCAAGGTTATGCACATAGAAATAACAGTAAGTACAATTACAAGTTATTTAGAAATTCGTTAACAAAAGTGGATAGTGAAAAGGATCTCGGGATGATTATCAGTAATGATTTTTTTTTTTTTTTTTTTTGCAAGAGTAGTGCAACCTGTGCTAAAGCCATAAGGATCAATGAGAGGATATCCCAGTTGTTCACGCAACTGCGATACCACTTTCCTGATACTTGGTTTCTCATTTCTAGGCATCATGACATATGTTTTTGATGGAATCCATCAAACTCACTGAGGCAAAGATGTTCTTACAAAGTGGAGTTCCTCAGGGTTCCGTTCTTTGGCCACTTCTCTTCATAGTATATATAAGTGATATAGACCACGGACTGAAATCTTTTGTCTCTAAATTTGCTGATAATACAAAACTGCATGGAATGGCAAACGATCACTTAAACAAATGGTCTGTAAATTGGCTAACAAAATTGAACACAAGTAAATGCAAGGTTATGCACATAGGTAGAAATAACAGTAAGTACAATTACAAGTTATTTAGAAATTCGTTAACAAAAGTGGATAGTGAAAAGGATCTCGGGTTGATTATCAGTAATGATCGCAAATCATCTAAACAATGTATTTCAGCCTCTGAGAAAGCAAATAAGTTTCTAGGACTGATTGCGTGGTGTAAAGACGTCAACCACAGTTGGAATATGCCGTTCCTTTGTGGTCACCAACAGATTGGAAAAAGTACAACAGCGAGCCACAAAACTGATTCCAAATATCAAAAATGAAAAATACGAAAATCAATTAAAACATATGAATCTACCCCCCCCCCCCCCCCGAAAAAAAAGAAAAAAAGAAAGAAAACGTAGACTCAAGTGACTTGATACATGTCTAAGTTTTTAAAGGGAATCGACAACATTAGAATGACAACATTTTCACCCTTGTTATTTCGCAATTTGTTTATTATTATCTGTCCATTTATTATTATTAATTACTATTTACCTGATTGTTTACCAGTTAACTTTACCTATCTATCTATTTATTGCTATTATAATTTTTTGTATTAATTTATCTATCATACTTTTTTTGCATCCGACCAAGTTATGGACCAAAAGGTCTCCTGTCGGCATGCTTCTCCTTTGTAATCTTTTGCATTTGAAATGGAGAGAGCGAGTGGTTTGATGTATGGGTGGGACTTGGCCAGGGATGTGTTGTGTCGCCGTGGCTGTTCAATGTGTAAATGGATGGGGTGGTGCGAGAGGAAAGTGAAAGGGTAATGGGCCAGGGATTAGAGAAGGTTAAAGAAAATGAAGAAATTTGGAGGATTAGAGGAGGAGTTAAGGAGGTTAGTGTCTGAGTTTGAGAGGGTGTGGTAAAGAAGGCACCGACGTGATGTTTTCCGAACCAACGGTTATCCGAGTCAGACCGTATGGAAATGGACGAGGAGGACGCCGCAACGTACCGAGACACCATCCCCTCACACAGGACACAGGGTCACAATTCTGTACATTAAAGGTGCATCAGAGGTGACGGCCAGGATACTCCGGGACAAGAACATACAGGTAGCACATAAACCACGCAACACTCTGCATCACAACCTCTCCAGGGTCAAGGACATGGAAGCACCCACTCAGTAGTCGGGTGTAGTGTACCGCATTGGCTGTTTGGATTGTGATGCAGATTACATAGAAAGGCAGAAGAAACTCGTCACCAGAATTAAAGAGTATAAACAGGCAATTAAACGGAAAGATGCAGCCTCAGCACTTTATATATAAACACATGGACGAGCTACAGCACAACATTGACTGGGAAGGAGCCAGAGTTGTACACAGAGACAGCTCAAAGAAAAGGAGAATATTTGTAGAAGCGTGGACGACAAAAGAAGCTAGCGTAAATAGGTGCATAGACTTAAATCCAATATACCTGGGCACTAGGAACACAATGACAGACTCAACATAAAGTGAGAGAGTACAGGGTGAACAAAGGTCACAGTGTGTATGAACATGATTTCATTTATTTCCTTTTTCGTGCAAGTGTGTAGTCCACTTTTTTCACTTGCTGTATAAATTGTATTTTATTCTATTGTATTTATTCTTTGTAAATAAAAATGTATATGATCCATTATGTATAATTGGGTATGTAAGGTTGTGACCAGTTATCTGGTTCCCGTAACGACTGGAGGAGGAGGAGGAGGAGGAGACCCGGACAGCTTCGGTATCACGGAATACCTCTCCCAGTTCCAACTACGGCCAATATATTAAGTTTTTTGTCCACTGTATCTCATTGCCCCCCCGAAGACGGTCCTAGGACTGAAGAGAGGGCATTAAACATCCCACTTTGTTAACATAGGTAAAAGCTTGGCGGGATGCTTTGTCTTCGTTTTTGTTTGCTGTTAGCCCAAAAAGTCATCTGCAAGACGCTCCCTACGTGACGTACGCAAGATTTTGACAGCAAAGCAAGTAGTGTGCCTCTACGTTAAAGGTTGCTTTAATTGGCCTAGTTCTTGATTGGTTTTGATCGCCGCTGCCAAATTTGTAGATAGAAAGAAGGCGACGTATTAAACATACAATTACTATAGGTACAAACAACTTAGTGAACACCGTAATTGAATCTGGAGAAAATTGTGTTGTCATTCTGGTTTATGAGTAAAATAAACAATGGACGTAAATTTTTCACAAATTTAATTGCAACTCATTTGTAGTGACCTTTGCAACGGTAAATCCGTTACTCGATAAGATAATCTCAAAAGTTTGTTGTAGTACTGGTTGATTGAGGGGCAGGGTTGAATCTAACCTAACCCCCCCCCCCGCCTATGTAGGAATAGGAGATAAGTATGGAATTTCAACCCACAACTAGGCGAAAGGCTCTACCATCCCCTTTATAGGAGGAAAGGGTCTGTTGGTTTGTAATATTGTCAGCAGTTGCAACTGCTACACGGATTGGACAGTGGCAACTGTGTGTTTGTTTACACTGAGCAAACAATGACCAATGTTAACAGTGGTGGTGGTTGTTGGCGAGCTGTGTGCCCGGGTAGGTGAGCACCTATTCGAGGCCTAGGACAATGTAATTGGTATGATGTCATGTGAACACATCCCATTTTCATGAGTGATTTTAATAATCGATTTTACTGTGTGCTTTTCAGTAAAATATTCTTATAATAGGGGATGGCATGTATGAAATGGTTTGTGTATAAAACACTCACAATCCTACTATTACAAATCTCAAAAAGTTAATGTCAATCTTATGATTACATTTTTTCCAGAAAGGTAACCATCAACATTTCTGTGGGAAAGTTATCCATAGATTCCATGTATTTGTCATGCAACAAAGAAAACCCGATGTGGCATCTATACCTCAGCTATCTCTTGGGGAGAAACATTTCTAGTGCGACCTTATATGCAGTTTTCTCACCAAAATATGACCACATATATCACATGATGACATAGTAGAGAAGCCTTTCCAATGTGACTTGTGTGATTCTGCTTTCTCGCAAAAGGGTGGTCTCAAACATCACACGATGACCCACACAGGAGAGAAGCCTTTCCAGTGTGACTTGTGTGATTCTGCTTTCTCGCAAAAGGGTCATCTCAAAAATCACATGATGACCCACACAGGAGAGAAGCCTTTCCAGTGTGACTTGTGTGATTCTGCTTTCTCGCAAAAGGGTCATCTCAAAAATCACATGATGACCCACACAGGAGAGAAGCCTTTCCAGTGTGACTTGTGTGATTCTGCTTTCTCACATAAGGGTGGTCTCAAAGATCACATGATGACCCACACAGGAGAGAAGCCTTTCCAGTGTGACTTGTGTGATTCTGCTTTCTCGCAAAAGGGTCATGTCAAACATCACATGATGAACCACACAGGAGAGAAGCCTTTCCAGTGTGACTTGTGTGATTCTTCTTTCTCGCAAAAGGGTCATCTCAAAGATCACATGATGACCCACACAGGAGAGAAGCCTTTCCAGTGTGACTTGTGTGATTCTTCTTTCTCGCAAAAGGGTCATCTCAAACATCACATGATGACCCACACAGGAGAGAAGCCTTTCCAGTGTGACTTGTGTGATTCTTCTTACTCGCAAAAGGGTCATCTCAAAGATCACATGATGACCCACACAGGAGAGAAGCCTTTCCAGTGTGACTTGTGTGATTCTGCTTTCTCACGCAAGAGTACTCTGAAACTTCACATCATGACCCACACAGGAGAGAAGCCTTTCCAGTGTGACTTGTGTGATTCTGCTTTCTCGCAAAAGGGTCATCTCAAAAATCACATGATGACCCACACAGGAGAGAAGCCTTTCCAGTGTGACTTGTGTGATTCTGCTTTCTCACATAAGGGTGGTCTCAAATATCACATGATGACCCATACAGGAGAGAAGCCTTTCCAGTGTGACTTGTGTGATTCTTCTTTCTCGCAAAAGGGTCATTTCAAAGATTACATGATGACCCACACAGGAGAGAAGCCTTTCCAGTGTGACTTGTGTGATTCTGCTTTCTCACACAAGAGTCATCTGAAACTTCACATCATGACCCACACAGGAGAGAAGCCATTCCAGTGTAACTTGTGTGATTCAGCTTTCTCACGAAAGGGTATTCTCAAAGGTCATATGATGACCCACACAGGAGAGAAGCCTTTCCAGTGTGACTTGTGTGATTCTGCTTTCTCACGCAAGGGTGGTCTGAAACGTCACAAAAGGACCCACACAGGAGAGAAGCCATTCCAGTGTAACTTGTGTGATTTAGCTTTCTCACACAAGGGTGATCTGAAACGTCACATGATGACCCACACAGGAGAGAAGCCTTTCCAGTGTGACTTGTGTGATTCTGCTTTCTCGCAAAAGGGTCATCTCAAAGATCACATGATGACCCACACAGGAGAGAAGCCTTTCCAGTGTGACTTGTGTGATTCTGCTTTCTCACACAAGGGTGGTCTGAAACGTCACAAAAGGACCCACACAGGAGAGAAGCCATTCTAGTGTAATTTGTGTGATTCTGCTTTCTCGCTAAAGGGTCGTCTCAATCATCACATGATGACCCACACAGAAAAGAAACCTATCCAGTGTGACTTGTGTGATTCTGCTTTCTTACAAAAGAGTGACCTTAAGCATCACATGATGTCTCACACAGGAGAGAAGCCATTCCAGTGTGACATTTGCGATTCTGCTTTCTCACATAAGGGTAATCTGAAATGTCACATGATGACTTACACAGGAGAGAAGCCATTTCAGTGTGACTTGCGTGATTCAGCTTTCTCACAAAAGGGTCATCTCACACGGCATATGAGGACCCACACAGCAGAGCGGCCTTTCCAGTGTGACATGTGTGATTCTGCTTTCTCACAAAAGGGTCATCTCAAACGTCACATGATGACTCACACATGAGAGAAGCTATTTCGGTGTGACCTATGTGATTCCATTTTTTTCACAAAAGGGTAACCTCAAATGTCACATGATGATCCACGAATCCCGGGGAAAAAACCCAGCGGGAAAAAAAAATCCTCATAGGAAGATCCCTGGACGGAAAGAAGCCCCACCGGAAAAAAAAAAGCCTCCAATTTATAGATAATACTTATTATTGATAACAGTAATACTTGCTTTAAATAAAACCTAGTTCAAAGGGCCCGGTGAGTTGGTTTCAAATTCCGTGAGGTTGAGGTGTTTAATTGCATTAAAGGTGTGAAGTAGACTTCCTTAATGGTGTGGTATACAAGTCCCACATTCATCACAGTATCATTCATATCATTAGTGTGTACTCATCTGTGTGGATATATATATATATTTCAACATGGAAATTATAAAAAACAACAAAGGTGGAGAGAAACTTTGTTGCGATGGTCATATGTACACGAAGAAGAGTGTGAACAAAACGTCTGTACGATGGGAGTGTTCAAGGAGAAAAGCTATGAAATGCAGTGCAACACTGTGCACGGACTGTATTGAAATCAAAGGTACAAAACATAGTCATAATTCTAATACTGCTAAAGTAGATGCCACGAAGGCCAGAGTTCAACTGAATGAGCACGCTTCTGCCACCAGAGGAAAGCCAAGTCAGATTATTGCCGATACTGTTGTTAATCTTGCTATCGCAGCGCGTGCTGAGATTGGAAACTCAGAGTCTGTGAAACGCACGATTCGCAACCATAAGCGCCACGCTCCTCCGAAAGATCCCGCTTGTCTGCAAGATTGAAAACTGGGCGATTCATGGACTATGTTTGATGGTCAGGAGTTCATGTTCTTTGATAGTGGTGCTGATAGCAGTAGACGGGTTATTGTCTTTGCAACTGAAGAGGGATTGCGTTATCTTGCTCGTTCCACTCGATGGTTTATGGATGGCACATTCCGGACTGCTCCGAAACTCGTTCATCAACTCTATTTAATTCGTTGCCCTTTAGGCGAGTCGAAGATAACATGTGTCCAGGCCTCTCTTTCTGGCAAAACTCAGAGCATATATGAAGAAGTGTTCCAAGCCATTGTTGAACAGTGTGCCACACTAGGATTCAACCTTGATCGTACGACAATCACAACCGATTTCGAACTCGCGACTCTGAATGCTACCCGGACTGTATTCGGGGATTACGTTCAGTGCCACGGTTGTTGTTTTTTCCACTTAACGCAGAACACCTGGAGGAAGATACAGGAATTAGGCCTTGTGACACTGTATAAGACAGACGAAGAAAGTAGATTATTTTGTTCTTTGTTAAAAATGCCTTGGCTTTTCTGCCATGTGACAGAGTTTCGGAGGGGATGGATTTCTTAAGAACTGTTATTCCGGAGCAACTCAGTTGTCTGGTAGATTATTTCGATGCGACCTACGTGTGTGGAGGATATCGTCGTATCCAGATGCCTGCCGAACGCCGCCCAGGTGATGTGCTACCGACCGCCGCTTCGTATGCGCCGAAGGCCACCCCTTTTTCCACCCAAACTTTGGAACGTACACGAAGTAATCTTGTCTAGCGGGTGGGCATCGTACTAACGAGCATTGTGTGGCGGGCGTGGAATCAAGCCTCCACACAGATGATCGGCCACGACCGACCGACCATCCTTCCGTGTGGATCGCGATCGAGGCTCTACGAAAAGACCAGGGCAGGGGAGACATACAAAAGACCTTCAGAAAGGGCTTCCCACTCTCTGCAAAGACTTCGAAGCAGGCCAGAAAGAAGACATTGAAGCGTTTCTTAAAGGCTGTGCCCACTGCATCCGCTTTTAATTCGATTTAGATTTACCTAAAGTAGTGCTAACTTTCAAATGTACTATTTCATAACTTAGTGCTGACTTTGTATTTTTCTATAATAAAAATCTGCTATTCATAATATTTAGTATATTGTATTTTCATATATCATGTAAACTGGTGCTGACTTTGTATTATTTTATACTTGATACTCTTATACTTTATACTGCATAGCTAGCCTCAATTATACTATTGATTTTCTATTTTCATGTATTGTGTTGAATTGAAGTAATTTCCGATTGTTTTATATTTAGTGAATTGTATTATTTTCATATAGTGTCAAGTAAACTTATCTTTTAAGCAATAAACACATAGTTTTATTCCTAAATTGTTACCTTGTTTTCCTAAATTGGGGCTTTTTTCCGCCTGGGTATTTTCAAGGTGGGGCTTTTTTCCGCCAGGAAATTTCTTAAGTGGGGCTTTTTTCCTATGATTTTTTTTTTTTTTTGCGTAAGGGTCTTTTCAAACGTTACGTCACACGATTACCCATGCAGGAAGGAGCGAGCCCATTGCAGTTAGGTAACAACCTGCGCCATAAATATTTTCCCCGATTTTTTTTTTTTTTTTTTTTTTTTTTTCAAATGTCGCACGGTGATCCACACATGATTGATTGAGCCTTTTACGGCGGTGTGACCTGTGGGATGAAGCTTTCTGGTATGATAAGGATGATTTGAAATATCACTTGATGATGACCCACTCCGGAACAAACAAAAAAGGCCTTTCCAACAGCTTGAAGGAGCAGTATTATCTAACAGCATATGGTAATCAACACAGGTGAGGAGAAGACTTTCTTGTCTGACTTGTGCGATGCAGCTTTCTCGCGAGAGATGCTTTCAAATGTGACATAGCTCGCACGAGATAAGTTCTTCAAGTTCATAGGGTAATACTGGCACTCCTGATTCCATCATCTATGTTTATGGGTTCTCGGGAACATGTCAGGAATGAAGGCAATCGTAGACATAATCAGACGTAGGTGGTAAAGTATACTCCCCTCCCCTTGTCATTTCTACCTATTTGGTATGTGCCGTTGACATACCAACAGAGTCAGCATTTCTATTAAAGGAGAAACTGGGAGAGTTTGAATAATCCCATAACACCGGAAATATCGATAATTAGGAATGCCCGATGTGAGTGATTCAATTAGGATGGGTGACGACCTACAAGGGATGGGCGAAGCCGTTGTCAAGGTTGAATCATGGGAGGGCGATCAATTATAGGAAGCGGTATCCAGACTATGTTGGGAATTTCATTCATGCAGGTAGAGTAGTATACATGAAGATATAGATACACATGCACGCTAAATGGTCCCCAGTGCAGATATTAATCTATTTTCAACCACATTAACTTTTCACTTTTAATTCCATGTCATCACGAGCGAGACTGACAATGCGCTCAACGGAGACATATGCGGAAATTGATACGCAGTGAAGCCAAGGACTCGAACCCACCTCAGACATACCAAAGCGAAAAGTGACTAACCACTGCGCCATCAAGAGAGATATAAATTAAGCACAATTTCTTATATTTGTATGCTCGAGTTACATATACACAAATCTTATGCTCAACCCATCCCCGCTATGATGGTGCAATGGTAGTATGTGCGCGTGGGCAAGTGTTATACACACACACTAAATAGTCCCCAGTGCAGATATTAATCTATTTCCAACCACATTAACTTTTCACTTTCAATTCCATGTCATCACGATCGAGACTGACAATGTGCTCAACGAAGACATGAAAAATTGATGTGGTTGAAAATGGATTAATATCTGCACTAGGGACCATTCAGTGTGTGTGTGTGTGTATAACACTTGCCCACGCGCACGTACTACCATTGCACCATCATAGGGGGATGGGTTGAGCATAAGATTCGTGTATATGTATGTGACTCGAGCATACAAATATAAGAAATTGTGCTTAATTTATATCTCTCTTGATGGCGCAGTGGTTAGTCACTGTTCACTTTGGTACGTCTGAGCTGGGTTCGAGTCCTGACCACGTCCTGCACGCTCAGGATCAAACTCGGACCCAACACTTGCCAGGTAAGGCACAAGGTAGGCCTTGCAGGAACAGAGGGAGGGAGGGAGTGAGGGAGGATGGGAGGGGAGAGGGAGGGAAGGAGGGAGAGAGGTAGAAGGGGAGGATGGAATGTTTTAAAAATATAGAAAAGACGATCAATTTTGACAATTGTGTTCTTATTAAAACTGAGCGAAACATTATGAGAAAATACTTAAATACATGTAGAGAGAAACGTTAAAAGACGATAAATTTTGACAATTGTGTTGAACGAAACATTGTGATTTTTTTTAACACGTGGAGAGAAAGATGTTTTAAAAATATGATAGAAAATATGATGGATTTTGATGCGACGTGACGTCATAACGTCGGCATCAGAGCGCGGGAAGATTTTTCGGTCCTTGTGTATGGTCATCGCGCGTAGGCAACTCTTTCCTTGACTTTTGGCGATGAAAACATATTTCTGTATTTTGAGGACCAAAGACTCGATGGAGATAATCAGGAAACTTAAAATGTATATACACAAAAATAGCGTTCTCTATCGACGTCATGAAAATAATGACGGCAATGGAGCGCGGTGCATTGTGGGATTAATGACGTCTTTCCCAATGTGAGAATCTAAAAATTAGTGTTTTTGTCATCTATGCATGAGCACAGTGGTATGATTATTAAGCAGTTGTTACACATAGATTGTATTTCCGACAACATATTTCCACCAAAATGTAAATATTTCTTTTCCATACTCAACCTTTTTGGCGCATTTCATTTCCTGCAAAGTATCCACATTAAACACAAGGTCTTTATTTGATTCCTTCTTCCCTAAAGAACCTAATATTGCAAATTGACAAAAGTAATTATAAAGATACCAAGTATAATGTTAATCATCAAATTCTTAAACACAGTAGCAAATGTACTCGTACCTCCAACCTCCTCCATTTGAATAACGACAATATGACTTCCGTTGCAGACATCTAGACGTCTCTAAGGACATATTCAACACCATATGACGGAAAGATATTTTGTTGTTTGGAGATTTGAAAAATTAAAATCTGTAACTATATATCAAAATCCCACTAATCAAAATGCCATAGTCAATATTATCCCTTTGTTCATAATCGCACACATAATATTCCAGGATGTTGATAGTATTAATAAACACTATATTCATGTTCAGGTATAATTTAATTTGATAAATCTATTAATGAATATAGGCCTAGGTTAATTGGCGTGGGATTTTAACCAATGGGATTATGACCTTATGGGACTGTCATGGATTCGACACAGGCAAGGTCATCATATTTAGACAACAGGTCAGGACTCGCAGTAATGGATTTAAACTGGACAAATTTAGATTAAGTTGTTTTAAGAAACGGTTAGACAACTTTATGCATGGGGATGACAGGTGGTCATGGACATGGAACTGCCTAGTGTAGGCCACATGGTCTCTTGCAATCTCCTTCGTTCTTATACTCTTATCACACTGGGCGCCGACGACAGTTGAGAGCTCGTTCGAATAAAAAACGACGTTGGTTACAAAATTCAAAATTTCAAATAATATTTCCGTTACATCTAGCAAAGATGGATGAACTAAGAGATTGTGCAAACCTAGACACGGATGTTAGACACACTGTTGAATTGTTCTTAGGGATGTCTGGGTTTCTGTAGTAAGCCAAGTCATATCATTCTAGTTATATTCAAATGTTGGAGGTTGGAGGTAGGAGGATGTCGGAGGAAAAATAGCCCAGTGTGATTGATAATAACCCTCCTGGAGGTCAGCAGCCAGTCGGCCATATTGGATTTGCAAGTCTGTACCTAGATGCTATGCAAGTTTGACGATAATTATTAAAAGATCAAACTATTTGTAACGAAAATTCCCTTAACGATAAGAAATATAAAATAATGAAAATAATTATATATATTTTGGGATCCGGCGAATTCACCGACAACAATTCATCGATATACACAATTCATCGAAGAATAAAAATATTCTAATTTGAAATATATAACTAGGTTGTGTTTTCATCCTTGAATTAGCATACTTTTACCTTTGATAATGAAATAACTACTCTAATAACCTTTATTTAGGATGAAGAATTTCTTTTCGTAGTATTCATCAAGAATAGTTAAAATTCTTTAGTGACGATCCATTGAAAATGACAAATTAGTTTAAACTAAACTTAGAACTATATAGTATTTTTTCATTAAAGTAGCCCAATGTCATGGGTGAATTATTTAGTACAATTATGTGAAATGTTTTCACTACTCGACACGACGTCACACGGAAGTATATTAGACAACAATTAGAAATTTTCCTAGACTGGCAAAAATCATGCTTAATCTCTTATTCTTCATAGAAAATTAGGTTTCCATAATATTTTCTTATTAGAACTGCCCAATGTATTGGGTGAATTATGCCCATTTTAGTATATTAAGTAAAATGTTTTCACGACCGCGCGACATGACGTCACACGGGAATATTTTAAACAAAACTAGAAAATATGCTAGACAGGCAAATGTTATTCTTCGTAATAGATTAGGTTTTTATAATATATTTCATTAAAATAGCTCAATATCATGGGTGAATTATGCCCAATTTAGTATATTATGTGAAATGTTTCCACGACCGCGCGACATGACGTCATACGGGAATATGTTAGATAACAACGAAAAGCTATGCTAGACTGGCCAAAATCATGATCATTCATTTATTCTTCATAATAGATTAGGTTTTTATATTTTTTCATTAAAATGGCCCAATGTCATGGGTGAATTATGCCCATTTTAGTATATTATGTAAAATGTTTTCACGACTGAAAGGCGTGACGTCACACGGGAATATGTTAGACATCAGCTAGAAATTATGGTAGACTGGCAAAAATCTTGCTTAAAATTCTATTCTTCATAATAAATTGGGTCTTTATAATATACTTTCATTAGAATAGGCCAATGTCATGGGTGAATTATGCTCATATTAGTATACTATGTGAATATTTTCACGACC
Organism: Oratosquilla oratoria; assembly: GCF_046742065.1. NCBI lineage: Eukaryota > Metazoa > Arthropoda > Malacostraca > Stomatopoda > Squillidae > Oratosquilla > Oratosquilla oratoria. The sequence goes on from NC_134788.1 coordinate 36,590,992, forward strand.
CCGCGACTTGACGTCACACGGGAATATGTTAGGTAACAGCTAAGAATTATTCTAGACTGGCAAAAATCATGCTTAGTCTTTTATTCTTCATAATAAATAAAAAAATTTACAATATCTTTTCATTGAAATAGTCCAATGTCATTGGCGAATTATGCCCGTTTTAAGTATATTATGTGAAATGTTTTCACGAGATGACGACATACTGGAATATATTAGACAACTAAAAATTATGATAGACCCGGTAAGAATCATTTATAATCTTTTATTCATTATAATATATTACGTTTTTATATATATATTTTTTCATTAAAACAACCCACTGTCATGCGTGAATTATGTCCATTGTAGTATATCATTTGAAAAGGTTTTCACGACTACGCGACATGACGTCACACGGGAATATGTTAGACAACGACAAAAAAATTATGCTAGATAGGCAAAAAGTCATGCTTAATCTTTTGTTCTTCATAATAGATTAGGTTTTTATATTTTGTTTATTAGAATAGCCCACTGTCATGGGTCAATTATGCCCATTTTAGTATATTACGTGAAATGTTTAAACTACCGCGAGACATTCCTTCATTTGAATATTCAAATGAAGGAATGTGTAATATCTTAAACAATTATTTTAGCTCGGTATTCGTAAACGAAACACCTCAAAGTGAACTTCAAACTGAAACCTGTGAAGAGTCTGGGGTAAACTTACTCACTACGGTAAATATAACAAAAGAAAAAAATAAAAGGTGTGTATATATAAACTCAGAGTTAATAAAACACCAAGACCTGACGGTTGGCATCCAAGAATTTTAAAGGAAATGAAAAATGAGATTGTCGTTCCATTAGAAATTATTTTCAAGAAATCCATCATATCCGGAGATGTCTCATGAGAATGGAAGCTAGCTAACGTTACTCCCATATAAAGAAGGTGACAAAAAGAAGCCAGATAACTATAGGCCTATAAGTTTGACTTCAATCGTAGGAAAAATAATGGAAACTATCATCAGAGATGCTATCGAACATCATTTAGAAAGTAACCGTTTGATAAATGATAGCCAGCATGGTTTCAGACGGAAACGTTCTTGCGTGACTAACTTACTCGAATTCTACAACACAGTTATCTCGAATTATGACAAAAGAAACAATATAGATTTAACATATCTAGACTTTGCAAAAGCTTTTGATACCGTCCCACACGAAAGACTACTTACTAAATTAGCTTTACACGGAATAAGTGGTAGCCTATTAGTTGGACTAGTAATTGGTTGAATGGTCGAAAACAGAGAGTTGCTTTAAATGGAAAAACTTCTGGATGGAAAAGTGTTGCAAGTGGAGTTCCTCAGGGTTCCGTTCTTGGGCCACTTCTATTCATAGTATATATAAATGGTATAGACCATGGACTAAAATCTACTGTTTCCAAATTTGCTGATGATACAAAACTGTGCGGAATGGCAAATGATCACTCAAACCAATTAGATATTCAAGAAGATTTAGATCAATTACAGCAATGGTCTGAAAAGTGGCTAATGAAATTTAACACAAGTAAATGCAAGGTAACGCACATCGGTAAAAATAACAGTAAGTACGATTAAAAGTTATTTGGCAATTCGTTAATAAAAGTGGATAGTGAAAAAGATATGGGCGTAATTATCAGTAACGACCTCAAATCATCCAAGCAGTGTATTTCAGCCTCTGAGAAAGCAAATAAGATTCTAGGACTGATTGCGCGATCTTTTGATTTCAAAAGTCCATCACTCATTAACAAGCTATATAAATCGCTAGTTCGTCCACATTTGGGATATGGTGTTTCCGTATTGTCACCGAATCTCATTAAAGACATTGACAGACTGGAAGAAATACAACGGCGAGCCATAAAACTGATTCCAAATATCAAAAATAAATCATACGAAAATCGACTAAAACATATGAATCTGTTTTCGCTAAAAAAGCGTAGACTCAGAGGTGACTTGATACAAGCCTTTAAAATTCTAAATGGAATTGACAACATTAAAGGTGACAAATATTTTCACATTGAATGAGAATCAGACAAGAAACAATGGTCTCAAAGTGTCCGGAAATAGATTCAATTTGGAAGTAGGTAGAAACAACTTTGGCAACCGTGCAGTTAATGAATGGAATAAACTTCCTGCACAGGTAGTGCAATGTAGTTCAGTTCGAAGCTTTAAGACTCATTTAGATAAACACCTAAGCAAGATGCTGTAATGATTATAATCTATTTTATATTATTTGTTTTTGTTTTGTTATCATTTGTCTGTTTGATTTTCATTTATTATTAGTTATATGTCAATTTATCATTATTTACTATTTACCTGTTTGTTTATTATTTAACTATACCTATGCATTTATTTGTGTATTTTATTTGTTATTTACATTATCATAGTTTTTTATCATTTTATTATTATTATTATTATTATTATTATTATTATTATTATTATTATTATTATTATTATTATTATTATTATTATTATTATTATCATTATTATTATTATTGTTACGAAAGCGGCCCCTATTGCATCCTGTCGACATCGTGACATCGGAGATGACGCTTTCGTCGTGATCCTTGGCGCCAAAGATGGACGCCACCTGGAAGCACGTGACGTCGAGCAGCGACTGTGATTGGTCGAGGCGTGCTTGGCGGGACTGCGTGGGCACGCTATCCCGGGGAGGAGGGAGACGAGCAGGACAGGTGACGGGAGAAGGCGTCGTGGTTCTCGCTCGGATTATTATTGCGTTTGTAAGCTGTAGCGAGGCTTCAAGTAGCCTTTCGAGGGTTGGCAAGTGACCCGAGGTGCCTCCTACAGCCCAGTATTCTTTTGTAGTGGCTCTGTGTAAATAGAGGATATAAGTCTACTTTGCGTTTTCGTCGCCTTGAGAACTCACCACGGGACGAGGTGGCGAGTGTGAGCGGGCGAAGCTCGCTCGAAACATTACCGTCACGTCTCTTAAATGCAACGGACCTATGAATTGAAATCGGGTGACAAACCTCCAGTCTCCTGGGGGGGGGGGTTCGTTACAGTGGTGTCAGGAGTGGGATCTGTAAGTGTAAGTGCATTTTAAGTGCGTCGCGGTGATCTATCGAGTGTGAGCGGGAAAAGCCGCGATCATTTTGTCGTGACAGGTGACAGGTCCAAAGTGTTGTGCCCAGGTAAGTGGTATTGTGGTCGTTTTCAGTGCCGTAGAGTTATTACACTAGCATGGCTAATATGGAAACCACACTAGCAGACGTTATAAGGGCTATGGCGGAGCAAGGAAGGACACAGCACGCTGAACTGCAAGCAATGGTGAACCATGCTTTATCGGAGCAAGGAAAAGCACAGCAAGCCGAAATTCAAGCTGTGGCGAACCGTGTTGACAGTGTGTTCAAACAGGTGTTTGGACTCGTTAAGGAGGAGTGCTCGCGGGTGAAAGGAGAAGTTTTAGAGGCAGTTTTCACCAAGGACGAGGTGAAGGGAGAGGTGGAAAAAGTGGCCAGTGACCTTAGGAGGTATGTGGATGAAGTTGTGGCAGCACAAGTGCCCCCTGCCCTCTTCCGGCATGAGGATACGCTGCCCCGGGAGAGTGAGCAAGCTAGCGAGGCGGAAGATAGTGACGAGGACGAAGCTAATAGTCGGCACGAAGGACTCAAGAGCCGTTCTCCATTGGCAAAGGCGTTTCCGTCTCCCCCAGGTGCCCCGGCGAATGTTTTGTCGCCTCCGCCATCCCCGCCAGCCTCGGTAAAGTCGGGCCTCTCGGCTGCCAGCTCCACGTCACGGAGGCTAGGGAGTGGGACGAGGCGCCGCCCGCAGGAGTTCGACGGGACAGTGTCTTGGGAAGCGTACAAGACACAGTTCGAGCTCCTGGCTAGCGCCCACCAGTGGAGTCGACCTGAGATGGCCATGCAGCTTGTGTGGGCGCTCAAAGGCCCAGCGTTGGAAGTCCTGAACCAACTACCAGCCACCCAGCGGAGCTCCTATAGTAAGGTGACGGCGGCGTTGGAGAGGAGGTACGGGCATCAGCATCAAACTGAGGTGTTCAGGACAAGGTTCCGGGCCCGGGTAAGAGGCCCGGGAGAGACCCTGACACGCTTAGCGCAGGATTTGGAGGTATTGGTGCGCCGTGCGTACCCGGAGGCCAGTGAGGAGATGATCACCATTCTCTTGCGGGATCAGTTTGTTGACGCTATCGATAACCAGCAGCTGAGGATATACGTCCAGCAGGCGCACCCCAAGGACCTACAGGAGGCCCTGGCGAGGGGCCTGGAGATGGAGTCGTTTCTCCGGATTACGCGGGAGCGACCCAGCTGGAACAGTGACTCATACAAGGTGAGAGCAAAGAAGGGGAAAGTGGACAAATCCCCCTCTAGACCTGCATCACCCTCAGGTGAGTTCTGGGGTAAATGCTACTCGTGTGGGCAACAAGGGCATTCCAAAAAGTACTGCCCGCAGGGAACGCACGGCGGAAAGGCTGTCGGTGCTGGAGCAGGGCCGCATCGGTACAAACCCTGTTGCTGGAGTTGTGGTGAGGGGTATAAGACGGCAGGGTGTGCCATCGTCTCCGACAAGGATAGCAAGAAGGTAGCGGGAAACTGGGAGGGGCTGGCGGAAGGGGTCGAATACCAGCCGGAAGACGGGAGACCCCAGTCCGTTTAAGTTGCCGCGCCGAGGGCGCCCGGACCGTTCAGGTAGGCGGGCAAGTGGACGGTAAGTCTTGCTGCTTCACGGTGGACTCGGGCGCAGAACGCACCTTCGTGCAGGACGGCATGGTGGCAACTGGACGACCCCCGGTGGCCCAGCAACAGCTGTGTGGGATTACGGGGCACTGCACGCAGCTGAGGGGACCAGTGCATGCCAGGGTAACGGTTGGCAACACTGAGGAGCATCTTCCTGTTTTTGTAGCTGACGTCGGGGAGAACTTGCTCGGTCTAGACTACCTCCAGCAAAGCAGGGCGGTGCTGGATTTCGGGGAGATGACCATGTCGGTCGGAGGTGACGTGGTGCCGCTTAGGGAGGGCGCCGTTGACGCAGAGGAAGCCCACACTGTACCACCACCCGAAACCAGCCACCGTTGCCGTCTAAGTGAGGAGCAGGAAGGGGAAAGCCTGGGCCCGGACGAGGGTGGTGGACAGGCGACTATGATCACGGAAGGTCACTTCGAGGACACGCAGGGGGGTAACACTGAAGTCCCACCTCATCTGCAGGATCTATTGCAGAGGAGCTCGGTATGTCTGTCTGGGGAACAGGTTGACGAGGTGAGGAAAGTGTTGACACGGTATGCAGACGTCTTCTCGAAGGGGGATACCGACCTGGGGCGGACCAGCCTGGTGAAACACCGCATACACACAGGGGATAGTCAGCCGGTCAAGCTGCCGCCCCGAAGGATCGCACCCGCCCGTCGGCTGGAAGTGGAGAAAGCCGTGGAGGAACTGCGCGCGCAAGGGGTAATTGAAAAGTCGGCTAGTCCCTGGAGTGCGGCCGTCGTACTCGTTAAGAAGAAGGATGGGTCCACCAGGTGTTGTGTGGACTATCGGGGCCTTAACGCGGTGACAACCAAGGACTCGTACCCTCTACCGAGGGTGGATGACACTCTTGACGCGCTCGCGGGAGCCCAGTGGTTCTCGACCTTGGACTTGAAGTCTGGTTACCATCAAGTGGAGGTAGCGGAGGAGGACAGAGAGAAGACAGCCTTCTCGTATGGGCAGGGGCTATATCAATTCAAAGTGATGAGTTTTGGCCTAGTGAATGCCCCGGCAACCTTTGAGCGCCTGATGGAGCGTGTGTTGGATGGGCTGCTCTGGAAAAGCGCCCTGGTATATTTAGACGATGTGCTAGTGTATGGGAATTCATTTGAGTGTGCTCTGGAAAGGCTTAAGGTAGTATTGGATAGGTTTAGGGCAGCAAATGTGAAACTCAGCCCGAAGAAGTGCTGCCTTTTTCAGAGGGAGGTGCCTTTTCTGGGGCACATAGTGAGTAGTGAGGGGGTGAAAACAGACCCTGGTAAGGTAGAGTCGGTTAAGGAGTGGCCGGTTCCGCGCAGTGTGACGGAAGTGCGCGGGTTTATTGGTTTGTGTACGTACTACAGGCGGTTCGTCAAGGGGTTCGCACAAATCGCAGTACCACTCCACCACTTGACTCGGAAAGGGGCCCCCTTTCACTGGAGTGAAGAATGTCAACGGACCTTTGATACATTGAAGGAGGCTCTCGCTAACTCCCCTGTGTTGCCGTACCCGGACCCCACGAGACCGTACGTGTTGGATTGTGACGCAAGTGCTGAGGGAGTAGGGGCTGTCTTGTCTCAGGAGAAAGATGGACAGGAGTGGGTCGTATCCTACTTTAGCAGGAAGTTCTCAGCACCAGAGAGGAATTATTGCGTCACCCGTAAGGAGTTGTTGGCGGTGATTCTGGCGATTGATCACTTCCATCCTTACCTGTACGGGGCCAAGTTCAAGATTAGGACCGACCACGCCGCTCTGAGGTGGCTCAAAAACCTCAGAAATCCGGAGGGGCAGTTGGCTAGGTGGATTGGGAAGCTGGAGCAGCACGACTACCACATCGAGTATCGGCCAGGGAACATGCATAACAATGCTGACAGCCTGAGCCGCCGTCCCTGCGATAGCGACTGTAAGCATTGTAGCCGCCGTGAAACGGAACCTGTGAGCGTGAAGGCTGCTGCTCTTGCTGTTGACACGAAGTGGGGAGAGGACCTCAGGCAGGCCCAGCGAGATGACGCTGATATTGGGCCCATAGTGACACTGAGGGAGGAGGGTGAAGAAAAACCGCCTTGGGAAAGTGTGGCACCGCTAAGCCCGGCAGCGAAGGCGTTGTGGCAACAATGGTCAGTGTTGCGAGTGAGTGAGGGTGTGCTGCAGCGGCAGTGGCACTCGTGTGACGGCAGTATATCCTTCTGGCAAACCATTGTTCCCATTAGTATGAGGGAAGCGTTAGTGCGCGAGGCTCACAGTGGCAGTGCGAGTGGCCACTTCGGTGTGAAGAAAACCCTGGGGCGTTTAATGCAGCGAGTGTACTGGGTGGGCATGCGGAAGGACGTGAGCGAGTGGTGCAAATCTTGCGACGTGTGCTGTGGAAAGATGGGCCCCGGGAGGAGGTCAGCTGCTCCCTTACAAGTGTATCAGGTTGGGGCGCCTATGGAGAGGGTGGCGGTGGATATCCTAGGGCCATTTCCTCAGACGGTCCGAGGTAACCGCTTCGTGTGTGTGGCCATGGATTATTTTACGAAATGGCCGGAGGCATACCCGCTGCCGAACCATGAGGCCGCCACCGTGGCAGGCGTGTTAGTGGACGAGTTTTTCGCCCGGTTTGGAGCTCCGCACGAGCTACACTCCGACCAAGGAAGGGAGTTTGAGTCGGCAGTATTCCGGGAGTGCTGTCAGTTGCTGGGCATCAAGAAGACTCGCACCACGCCCCTGCGGCCGCAGTCGGACGGCATGGTGGAACGCTTCAACCGCACGCTGGGGCAGGAGTTGGCGAAGTGTTGCCAGGAGAGTCAGGAAGAGTGGGACTTAAAAATCCCCCTGCTTCTATGGGCCTACCGTTCAGCTGAACATGAGGCAACCGGGTACACGCCAGCCCGGTTGATGTGCGGGCGGGAGCTGCGGATGCCAGTGGACCTTGTGACTGGCAGGCCGCCGGACGAGGACATGCCCACTTCGGTCACCCAGTACGCAGCGGCCCTCCAGGACCGCCTCCGTGAGGTGCACCATCAGGTGAGATCTAACCTGAAGGTGTCGGGCGAGGCGATGAAGGATCGGTACGACCGTCGAGCTACGTCACCGCCCTTTAACGAGGGGGATCAAGTGTGGTTGCACAACCCTCGGCGTAAGAAGGGGTTGTCTCCCAAGCTCCAGAGCCCCTGGGAGGGGCCATATGTGGTGGAGAAGGTCATCTCGGACGTCACCTTCAGGATCCGCCAGGGGGCAAGGAGGAGAGCATTGGTGGTGCATGCTGATAGGCTGTGGAGGTACCACGGTCCTGGCAACTTCTCCTGGGGGGAGCAAGCTTCTCAATCGAGCAGCGACGAGGAGGACGGGGACCGAAACCTGGGGGACGACGAGCCATGGATGGTGGGAGACGACGCGTCACTGACGGTGGGGGCGGACGGAGACCCGGACCCGAGGAGGACCGCGTCACTGGTGCTGGAGGAGATTGCAGCAGAGGAGCTGTGTCCCTTAGAGGGGGCACTCACAGACGTCGACGCTGGGTTCGTGGTAAGGAGACCCAGGCGGGAACGTCGTCTACCGGTATGGAGTGAAGATTACGTCCTTAGTTAGTTCTGTGATACCAAAAAGTAAATTTTTAGTTTCTCTTTTTTTTGTGATGTATGTATGTATGGATGAGGGAGTTGGGGAGCGAGGTTGCTCCATCTCTTTACAGGTGGGGGTAGTGTTACGAAAGCGGCCCCTATTGCATCCTGTCGACATCGTGACATCGGAGATGACGCTTTCGTCGTGATCCTTGGCGCCAAAGATGGACGCCACCTGGAAGCACGTGACGTCGAGCAGCGACTGTGATTGGTCGAGGCGTGCTTGGCGGGACTGCGTGGGCACGCTATCCCGGGGAGGAGGGAGACGAGCAGGACAGGTGACGGGAGAAGGCGTCGTGGTTCTCGCTCGGATTATTATTGCGTTTGTAAGCTGTAGCGAGGCTTCAAGTAGCCTTTCGAGGGTTGGCAAGTGACCCGAGGTGCCTCCTACAGCCCAGTATTCTTTTGTAGTGGCTCTGTGTAAATAGAGGATATAAGTCTACTTTGCGTTTTCGTCGCCTTGAGAACTCACCACGGGACGAGGTGGCGAGTGTGAGCGGGCGAAGCTCGCTCGAAACATTACCGTCACGTCTCTTAAATGCAACGGACCTATGAATTGAAATCGGGTGACAAACCTCCAGTCTCCTGGGGGGGGGGGGTTCGTTACATTATTATTATTATGATTATGATTATGATTATGATTATGATTATTATTATTATTATTATTATTATTATTATTATTATTATTATTATTATTATTATTATTATTATTATTATTATTATTACTACTACTATTTTTATTATTATTATTATTTTTTTTTTTTTTTTGCATCCGACCTAGATATAGGACCAAAAGGTCTCCTGTCGGCATGCTCCGCCTTTGTAATCCTTTGTAATCCTTTGTTAGACGCTGAAGTGTCACGAATATAGTAAGCAAAGAAGAAAAACACACAGGTAACGAACAAGTTGTTCATTGGTGCCTAAGAGTTGCAGGCTATTGTGGCTGTAGCTGTCTAGTGATGAATACTTTAGAAAGAATGTTGTAGGTCAGTCATGAGATCTAGTTAGGTGTTACTCATTCCGTTGAAAGACACCCAGCGTTTCAAATTTTGTAGAGGAGCCTGTCCGTAGCCCGAAGGTTGAACTTTGTTTTGGGTTGGTATACTCGAAATAAAAAGAGCATTTCAAATCACAATAGCCCCTTAAGATCTAGGAAGTAGTTGGCAGGAAATACTGATGTTTTAGATCACTTCCAAGTATTAAATGAAGAGTTAGTGTAGGATTAGGTATGTATCAATTAATTTGCCTTTTTTTCAAATCACTACTGATGTTATTGTTGATTTGCGCTATAATATATATCTGATAATCTGGTGTTGAAAATACTCAGAATGATAAAAACTAGTTGGTGACATAAGAATTGCAACTTTGAGATGTAACGTAATGTAAACTGAGCTAATTCTTGGTAAATGTAAAGATGCTCATCCTCGAGATTTAAAAGTCGCATTACATTGAATTTGCTGTATTCATATATGGGGTTCAAAACACTTAGAATGTTAAGGACTAGCCAGTGATGTAGTGAATGATTGCAGACGTGTGTGAATATCTAAAATTATGCAGTCATTAATATACATTATTATAAACATATATGTATATATATATATATATATATAAAATACATATATGTGGATCATGTCAAGAACAGTGACCCCAATGATCCTCATCTAAAGAATGGCTATCCCAACATAACCTAACCCAGCCCACAGGATTCCCTAATTCAGATAATGTCAAGATTAGCAAACCCAACATATCTATATCAAAAACAGCAAACCTGATTATAGTAATGTAAAGAATAACGAACCTTTATCTTTTAAAGAATAGTGAACCCTGCTGTGATTGTGTTCTCTAATCTTAGGTATGGTCAGAATTGGAGAAAACTGCTTGTTTTATCGTTTATTTGAATAATGTTGTCCTTGTTTCTCTCATTAATCCCTGGCTTTGCACTCCTCTTTAATTCAAAATACTTATTTCCCAATGCAGTCCCCAGACATGACTGGTATGGGGGTTGGGGTTGGTACAAACAAGTGTTTTCTGATTGAAACAGAACACCTGATTTAATGAAATCAACAGGAAAACTGTTGTTAAAAAAAATCAAATCTAATAGCCTGTTGGGTCTCTTGTGGATATTAGGATTTACATCATCAAGTGTAGTGTGACTTTGGATAGTGTTTTTTCACCTAATTTACCTCAAGTTCATTGCGTGAAGCTCTTGTAAACCAGTAAGGTGATATTTTCTAGTGTCAGGTATTATGTACAAAATACCACAAGACAAAGGTGATCCCTGTATAAAAACACAAACAATTGCATATTTAGCACTTCTATTTTATTTCCTAACACAGAAATAGAAAACTGTACATATAATGTTAAAATAGATTAAGGTGATGACGTCAAATTGTTGATGTTCCAGGTTGATCGGATGTTGAAACTGGTACCTGCAAAGAATTTCTCATTTCATCTTGGGAGACTTTTTTGAAAGTTTTTTTACGCCCATCTCCGACATTTCTATGTAGGTTGGCAGGTTGCATCCTGTGCAATTATTGGCCACATTATTTTGTCTTCCCTTTTTAGGGAATTAAGGTGTCCATACAGAGGAGGTATTATTTTCCAACCAAAATAATAATAGTAATAATAATAAAATGATAATGATAAAATGAAAAATAGGATAATAGTTGTTCCACTTTTCATACTGTGCATGATGGCTTTATATTACTTTGGTCATACTCTGATTTAAGACTTCATTTCTAATTGGACAATTCTAATGGTTTAAAAAAATTATCTATTCTTGTTATCATACTATATATCCATTTAATTTTTGTATGGTTTTAATGTATATATGGAATAGAAGTGCAAAAATTTACTTTTTGTGCAATTTTGATAAATGAAATAGAAGTGCAAAACATAATGGTGATTTTATCATCCTTGTTGCATAATATGAATTATTTATTCTACATCTATAGAAATTGTTTTATGATGATAAGCAAGAAAATGTAGGATAGTAGACATTGTCATGTGGCATTTTGTTGCATATCCTTTCCAGCTTCTCAGTTTCTGTATTAATGACCATTTCTCTCATGATTCTATAGATGGTCAGTAGGTCACCTATTTTTCTTCTTTGTTCCAGAGTTGGCATTTCCAACTTTAACAATCTCTTCATATGGCAGTTTTGAAAGTGTTGGGGCCATATTCATAATTGCTGTTTAGATTCTTTCAATTTTCTTTATATTCTTTTTAGTACTGGGTGTCCATAATGTTGCTGCATACTGTACTCCAGTTTTGGCCTTATCAGTGTGATTACTAGTTTCTTTACCATTCCTTCATCCAAGTAGGTAAAGGCCCCCTTTGTTGGTCATAGCAGTTTTTTCTATCTGTTTATCAGGTGCCATGTCCTTTGTGATAATCACTCCAAGGTCTTTTTCAGAACTCACTACTTTCTTTACTTCCTTTGTACCGATTTTATATTGTCATGACATTCTGTGAGTAACCTAGATTACAAATATCCTTTTTGTAGTGACAGTTCTGTATTACAGACATTTTCTTAGCCAGTGAAACTTCACAAAATTATTTCAATGCTTCATGGAGCAAAAAAATAAAATAAAATAAAAATACATACACATACATACATACCAAGGCTTTTTCCCTCTTTCAAGGGGAGGTAGCCAAAAAGAAAAAGGCATAAAATAATTTCTACCCATTCCATCCCCAAATACACTCCACTCCCCTCCACCCTCCCTCTTATCTTAGCACCTCCTGGATGACGGGTCATCCCTGCACCTTGTCCACTGCCCTGGGTCAGAGGCAGTGTCGCAAGTCACACCACATCCACAGCAAGGCCACTTCATTAAAATGAAAATGAAATAAATAAAAGCATGGCACAGGTAGAGAATATTGTTAGGGATCTTACAATTTTTAAGGTCATCATAAGAGATTGTACTCTGTTAAGTTATCTAGAGAAAAGATGTAATTTAGTGGATCTATTGCTGGTGTGTCAAGTTCAAAAATTGAATTATTTACCTTCATTGGGAAGGGCACCAGTTTGTACAGGTTGAATCTAAATTCAGAAGCGAAAGGAACCTCTGTTATTATTGAAGAAACACTTAAGTATGCAGTTTACAAGGGATAATAGAATGATAGCTTTACTTCACCAAAGAAAGGTTGGAAATTACAATCTTTCTTAGGTGAGTTAATTATCCTTACAAGTTGGGGCATTGGGACAAGGGAGGACACGACTTTACCAGTATTTGCGACAACTAAATCTTGCACAAAGGATTCCAGGACACACAGGATTCCAATCCATTACTTTGAGGATAATTGACCTGAATATTAATTTTGTTTACCTTAGATAACTTACATAATTCTTCCAAGATTTTGTTGTTAAATTCAGCAGCATTGTCTGAAACTGAGATTTTGGGAGTTGTGGAATTACAGATTACTTGTTCATATATTACTGAAGCAATTGTTTTGGCTCTATTATTTGGAATGGGGGTGTTGTCAAATACAAAATCTTGACAGATAATCAATGGCAAGAAACACATATATCCCTTTTCAGACAACTCAAGTGTATCTAAGTGAATTTTTCCTGAGGTTTATGTGGTATAGGATATGATAGCACAGGAGCAGCCTTTGGTGTATTTCCTTTTACCTCCGTACATCTCAAGCAATTGTCAATATATAAGTGAATATCTCTCTTCATGCCTAGTGCAAAGTATTCAACTGATTTCACTAAGATCCCTAACTCAGCCTGACATATTGTCATGCCCTCCTTTTTTCAATGTTGCAAATCCTATCAATAGATCTGGGAAGACCGATTCTTCTACAACTATCACCAGAATGTACAAGTGCTCATTTTTTTTTTTTTTTTCAAAATAACATAAAAGTCAGCCTTATCTAATGTTTTAACTGACTTTCTATTAGTCCTTGCAATAAGTAATGGATTGGTTCCATGATTTTCATTCCTAGTTTCAACCTTTTAAGCCTTTTACTGGTTATAACATTTACTACAGATCCTGTATCAATAGATATTTGAATAGGTCTGTAGGAGAGAGGCCAAATGCAGAGTATGGGATCCAATATATTTTGACGTTTCGCCCAGCAGGGCTTCTTCAGAAATGTTAGAATATATTGGATCCCATACCCTGCGTTTGGCCTCTCTCCTACAGTGCTGTTGCAGTCGTTGCTGCTTTTAGTCACTTGAATAGGTCTATTGAATGATTGACTCACAATGATGGGTCCTACAGAACTCCTTCCAATTGTTATAGTAAACGAGAGAAAAAAATCTTCCTGTGTTGTTCTCTTTTTCATCCCTTTTCAGTACACTATAATGTCTGTCCCTCTAAGGTTAGCTCTGTAGTGTTGTTTTATTTCGTGTCTTCTGGGGTTTTTACTCCTGTTTCTGGGTAATACAACAAAAATTTGGCATTCCTGTGCAATCCTGTGTTCTATGTCCTACTCAATTGTGATACAAACAAAAAGTTGGGTTTCTACAATGATATTCATCATGACTCATATTTTCAGTTCCTGCAAATAATCTCATAATAACACCCATGCTGTCCCAGTTTCCTACAATTATGGCACTCAGTCTAGCATTCCTTGAGGTGCTTCTAACTCTATTTTAAAATCCTCTGTTTCTGTAATCACTCCTAACTTTTCTAGTTTCTTTATTGTTGCATTATTAATGTCATGACATATGGAATATTTGTTTTACTATCTTGATAACCTTGTAAAAGATAATCTCCCCTATGTCTCCCCTACCCTTCTCAGGATCTACATTTTCTCTCAACATTTCTATCTTTTTCCTTTCATCTAGTATAATTTTTGTCACTATTATCCAGTATATTTTTTATCACTATTAGTATATCAATTATATTAATGAATCAATTTACCTCTATTGTATTGACCAGGGCCCCCGAGAGGAAAAAATGTGCTGGTGCGAGATGATTGTGTTGCACCATACTATACATTCTGAGATAAGAAATTGTGTATGTTGGCTATCGCTAAAATATTTGGCACATGGAAATCTCTATCAGCTTCAAAGCAACAATAAAAATTCATGCATAATTGCCCACTTTAATTTTCAATTTTGATATTCTTGGGTCCCTAGACTCTTATGGGCCCTGGTGTGGTGCACTGGCTGCATCCCCTCTTGAAGGGCCTGGTACTGACTTCGAGGTAATAACCTCTTGATGGAGAAATTCTGTGATCATTCTATTATAATTACAAGTATAATACATGTAAGTTTCTACCTTCACTGTTGATAATGTCGATTTGAATAGACTCCTTCTCTTCAACTCAACACATATGTGTGCACATGTCAGCAACTCATCCTTTTCCTTGTAGTCGTCCCTATCCTTCACTAGATCGTTCTCGTACCAGCGTGGGGATTTGCGTCCACTACGTTGTCCCGTCTGTTGCTTGGAGTTTGTGAGTAGTTGCTTGCATTTTCTTTTGTAGACAAATGATTGTGTTTTGTTCCTTCAAAGATGTTGCTTGCGATGATAGTTTGGCTGCAGCAATACTCTACATATGTGGAAGCACGTATGCTGCAGTACATTCTTTATATGTAGTTTTTAGATATGTGCGCTGAGTGTTTCTTCGGAAACGTTTTATTTGCGTGCGTTGAGTGTTTCTTCGGAAACATTTTATTTTTCGTGTGTTGAGTGTTTCTTTTCAGAGATGATTTATCAGTGTGTGTCCTTTCCTTTGCTACTGCCACTGTCACCACTCTCACCACTGTTGCCACCCTTGTGGTCCTTGTTAACATAGGAAACAGCTTGGCGGGACGCTTTGTCTTCCTTTTTGTTTGCCGTTAGCTCAAGAAGTCATCTGCAAAATACTCCCTATGTAACGTACACCAGATTTTGACAGCAAAGCAAGTAGTGTGCCTCTACATTAAAGGTTGTTTTAATTGGCCTAGTTCTTCATTGGTTCCGAACGCCGCTGCCAAATTTGTAGATAGAATGAAGGCGACATATCATACGTGTTTAGCGTTTACATTCTCTCATGTCAGACATGCAATTACTATAGATTTAAAGTCACAAATTAGTGAACACCACAACTGAATCTGGAGAAAATTGTGTTGTCATTCTGATTTACAAGTAAAATAGAGAATAGACATACTGTAAATTTGTCACTAATTTAAATGTAATTAATTTGTAGTGGCTGTTCTCATGGTGAATCTGGTACTCGATAAGATAATCTGAAAAGTTTGTTTCAGTACTGATTGATTGAGGGGCAGGGTTGAGTCTACCCCCCATGTAGGTATAAGTGGTGACAGTTTAGGTATGGTTGGTAGGTCATTTATTTTTCACTCACTAGTGTCAGAAATGATAGTTTTATGCATAGAGGTTTGGCATTATTACAACAAAATTAACTCGTGTTATTGACACATGAAAAAAATAGCAGTGTAAATCAATATCGGATTTAGATGCGTCCCACTATGAAACTATAATATCTGACACCAGGAAGTGTGTGGCTTCAGTCAAAACCATCACCTTTGCCATGCATGCTTGACTTGAACTGTTGGGGTAGGTAATTAATAGTCTCTCCTTGGAATAGGAGAGAAGTATGGAATTTCAAACCACAAGTTCTAGGCGAAAGGGTGTAGGGTGGGCGAAATGTATGCTATAACTCTGCCACCCACTTTATAGGAGGAAAGAGTATGTTGGTTTGTAGTATTGTCAACAGTTGCAACTGCCACACGGATTGGACAGTGGTTTGTGTCATAGAATTAATCTGGCAACTTTATGTTTGTTTACATTGTTGTGAAATATTATGGATGCGTCGAAGCAAAGAACACATATAATGACCAGTTGACCATTTTTGGTGTTTCCACTATATGAAGTTGATATAATGTGTGTATTGTCATGACCAACAAAGTGATCAGTGACCAATGTTAACAGTGGTGGTTGTTGGCGAATAGTGTGGGTACGTAAGTGGGCACCTTTTCGATGGCTGGGACAATGTAATTGGTGTGGATGTAATGTGCACGCATCCCATTTTCATGAGTGTTTTTCATAATCGATTTTACTATGTGTTTTTAGGTAAAATATTCTTATAATAGGGGATGGCATGTATGAAATGGTTTGTGTACAAAACGCCCACAATCCTACTATTACAAATCTCAAAAAGTTAATGTCAATCTTATGATTACATTTTTTTTTTTTTTTTTCAGAAAGGTAACTATCAACATTTGTGTGGGAAAGTTATCCAAAGATTCCATGTATTTGTTATACAGCAAAGAAAACCCGATGTGACATCTACAGCTCAGCTATCTCACAAGTCATCTTAACTATCAAGTGATGACCCACGCAGGAGTACATTTTTTCTAGTGTGACTTATATTATGCAGTTTTCTCACCAAAAGATCATCACATATATCACATGATGACTCACATAGTAGAGAAGCCTTTCCAGTGTGACTTGTGTGATTCTGCTTTCTCACAAAAGCGTAATCTCAAACTTCACATGATGACCCACACAGGAGAGAAGCCGTTCCAGTGTGACTTGTGTGATTCTGCTTTCTCACAAAAGCATAATCTCAAACATCACATGATGACCCACACAGGCGAAAAGCTGTTCCAGTGTGAGATGTGTGATTCCGCTTTCTCACGAAAGGGTGGTCTCAAACTTCACATGATGACCCACACAGGAGAGAAGCCGTTCCAGTGTGACTTGTGTGATTCTGCTTTCTCACGAAAGAGTGATCTCAAACATCACATGATGACCCACACAGGCGAAAAGCTGTTCCAGTGTGAGATGTGTGATTCCGCTTTCTCACGAAAGGGTGGTCTCGAACTTCACATGATGACCCACACAGGAGAGAAGCCGTTCCAGTGTGACATTTGTGATTCTGCTTTCTCACGAAAGAGTGATCTCAAACGTCACATGAGGATCCACACAGGAGAGAAGCCGTTCCAGTGTGATTCGTGTGATTCCGCTTTCTCAAAAAAGAGTCACCTCAAAAGTCACATGATGACCCACACAGGAGAGAAGCCGTTCCAGTGTGGCATGTGTGATTCTGCTTTCTCCCAAAAGGGTGATCTCAAACGTCACATGATGATCCACACAGGAGAGAAGCCATTCCAGTGTGGCATGTGTGATTCTGCTTTCTCCCAAAAGGGTGATCTCAAACGTCACATGATGATCCACACAGGAGAGAAGCCATTCCAGTGTGACATGTGTGATTCCGCTTTCTCACTTAAGGGTGATCTCAAACGTCACATAATGACCCACACAGGAGAGAAGCCTTTCCAGTGTGACTTGTGTGATTCTACTTTCTCACTTAAGGGTGATCTCAAACGTCACATAATGACCCACACAGGAGAGAAGCCTTTCCAGTGTGACTTGTGTGATTCTACTTTCTCACTTAAGGGTGATCTCAAACGTCACATGATGACCCACACAGGAGAGAAGCCATTCCAGTGTGACATGTGTGATTCCGCTTTCTCACAAAAAGGTAATCTCAAACATCACATGATGACCCACACAGGAGAGAAGCCATTCCAGTGTGACATGTGTGATTTTGTTTTCTCACGAACGAGTCATTTCAAATGTCACATGACCCACACAGGAGAGAAGCATTTCCAGTGTGACTTGTGTGATTCCACTTTCTCACAAAAGGGTGATCTCAAACGTCACATGATGATCCACACAGGAGAGAAGCCATTCCAGTGTGACATGTGTGATTCCGCTTTCTCACGAAAAGGTATTCTCAAACGTCACATGATGACCCACACAGGAGAGAAACCATTTCAGTGTGACGTGTGTGATTCTGCTTTCTCCCAAAAGGGTCACCTCAGACGTCACATGATGACCCACGCAGGAGAGAAGCCATTCCAGTGTGACTTGTGTGATTCTGATTTCTCAAAAAAGAGTATACTCAAACGTCACATGATGACCCACACAGGAAAGAAGCTATTTCAGTGTGACATGTGTGATTCCCCTTTCTCAAAAAAGAGTAATCTCAAACGTCACATGATGACCCACATAGGAGAGAAACCATTCCATTGTGACATGTGTGATTCCGCTCTCTCACAAAAAGGTAATCTCAAACATCACATGATGAGCCACACAGGAGAGAAGCCATTCCAGTGTGGCATGTGTGGTACCGCTTTCTCACAAAAAGGTAATCTCAAACATCACATGATGACCCACACAGGAGAGAAGCCATTCCAATGTGACACGTGTGATTCCGCTTTCTCACAAAAGGATAGTCTCAAATGTCACATGATGACCCACACAGGAGAGAATCCATTGTAGTGTGACATGTGTGATTCAGCTTTCTCACAAAAGGGAGTTCTCAAACAGCACATGACTACCCGCGCTAAAGAGAAGACATTCCCGTGTGGCCTGTGCAATAAAGCTTTTTTTTCACGTAAGGGTCCTCTCAAACGTCACGTCACATGATTACCCATACAGGGGAGAACCCATTGCAGTGTACCAGTGCAATAAATATTTTTCACGAAAAACTGTTCTCAAATATCACAAGATGATCCACACATGGTTAAGGCTTTTACAGTGTGTCCTGTGGGATGAAGCTTTCTGATATAAAGATGATTTGAAATAGCACGTGATGACCCATTCCGAAAAAATGCCTTTCCAACAGCTTGAAGGAGCAGTATCTAATAGCATATGGTAACGAGCGCAGGGGAGAAGACTTTCTTGTATGACTTGTGCGATACAGCTTTCTCTCGAGATGCTTTCAAATGCCACAGGTGATTATTCGTTCCCATACCAACGGAATCACCCTGTTATGTCACCCCTACCACATCCTCCAGGTTTTAGCGGGAAATGATGGCGTGTCCCCAGCTTGGTTATCTACTCTTCAGTGAAAACGAAGTTCTATACTGGGGAGTGACCAGAAATTTCAGCATTTCTTAAGGGAGAATCTGGGAGAGTTTGAATAATCCCATAACACCGAAAATATAATTAGGAATACCCGTCTGGGGTATTGGCTGGACGTTATTGTGATAAAGTAGCATGCAGTTGATACTCTAGGGTCTATGTGGGGTGCCCCTATGGACCAGAGCCACACATCATTTTGTCTGTTATAGAGGAGGACTCTTTTCCCAGAGATATGATGACACTTTTATTATACTGCGACTGTCCTGTCCTGTTCCACTTCTCTGAATGTTCATTTCTTTGTTTTCGCCTACCTTCCCTGTGGTGGGGGACAGAAAGCTGCCACCAAGTATTCCTACTTGGATCGTAAGAGACGGGGGTTGGGACAATTAGGATGTGTGGCGACATACGAGGGACGGACGAAGCCGTTGTCAAGGTTGAGTAATGGTATGGCGATCAGTTATAGCTTGGAGGAAGCGGTATACAGCTAGAGTAGTATGCATGAAAATATAGATGTAAGTGCTACCACCGTCGCCGTCCTGGTAATCCTCGCTTTGTGGATATGGCGACTCTCTTCTGTTAGTTATAATCTACTGTCCAGAAGAATGAGAATGTAGGAATCCCCCGGGAGGACATGCACAAGGTCTTTGCGAACTCTGCTTGCCAACTACAGCGAGTATAAAGGCCTAGCTCAAGTTGTGTGACCCCCCCGCCCTCCTTCTTTGGGAGCGAGCGCCGCGGAGGGTAGGGGGAGGCGCGACTGACGTGAGCGCTATTTGCAATAGCTTCACAGACTTGTACATCGGTTATCATGTTAACATGTTGAACTAGGTATTCGTCAGCTAGAAAATCCATCAAGCGACTACCTATATGGCCTTGTAGGGTCATCCAATCAATGCTAATACAATTGAAATCACCCATTATGAATAAAGTCCCGGTTGCAGAAACTAGACAGCTCTTGAAACAACAGCTTGTCGTCTGCTAATGATAATGTCTTTGGCCTATATATTGCACCTACATTCGTTTTTGTCCATTTGGATTAGTTCAACCCACAAACTGTCATATGCATCCTGTTTCACTTTAAAACAGAAGTATTGACATTGCTCTTAACGTATAATAGAACACCCCCACCTTTCTTGTGACTATATCTTGATGAAAGTGTTTAAATCCCGCAATATTAAATTCAGTTTGAAACTCTCCATCATTTAGCCATGTCACGGTAATTCCTATTATATCGAGATTTTCGCTTTTGACATATACGCCTGTATTTCTTGTATGTACTATATCAAATAAAAAATGTGATGGTTTGTTCGGAGCTGCCTAGTGTAGGCCTTATGGTCTCTTGCAGTCTCCTTTGTTCTTATGTTGTATGCATGATGTTTTAAAAAGAGTTATATTAAAAAAAATTAAAATGTGAAATTTTGTGGTACTTCTCTAACCTCTTTGGTACGAGTCATATTATCGCGGGAAGCATCAGCTGCCTGATACGCGATGATGCATCACCATACTCACGTTATACAGCAGTATTGCTCGTTCTCTTCCACTATGACTGCTATAACCACAGAAAATATGGTCAGCAGGCCAATTCACAGAGTTTTGGAGTCACTCGGCCACAACTGCAAAATGAATATAACCATGACGCAGATGCCGGCATCCTCACACAAGTATAGGGACAGTTTCCCACATTTTCCGCCATTGTCATTTTATTACATGTGTAGTGGTTTGGTTCGAACAAGCCAGGGAAAATGAAATTCACTTTGGTCTCTTATTCTAATCTCTTTGGTAAAACCACAAGTAATAGCCACTGGTTAGTGGATCTGATCAGTCGTAGCTGGACGGTGAGCCTAACGTCAGAGGCGGTGGCGGCTGATGACGGCGAGGCTCGATGGAACTGCTACAAGACTGGACGAGATGTTGTTGCTGCTGCCGTGGCTATTACCATTCTGTCCTGACTAGCCGCCGCTGCCCTATTTAAGGGTCGCTCGCTGCTCAGCGTAGTTGGCAAGAGAGGTCGCTAGCCGCTCGAGAACCATTTGCTGGCTCCTGATTGGCTAGCTCATATTCACCTCTTGCCAACTATGGGAAGTGTGTGACCGCCTGTGGCTGCGTCACTACACCACTCCCCCTCTCTTCGAGAGCGGGCGTCGAGGGAGATAGGGAGCGACGCGCGCGACGTGGTTGAATCGGTGTGGCCTTCGTATCACTCGCCCAAAACGTGTGGTCATTCCATCAGGGGGCATGTCTGGCGAGGAGGGCCTTGATGGAGGGGGGCTCGAATGCAGGGTGGTGTGGTCGAAGTCAGATGCCTGGCGAGGTGGGGTCGGTTGAGTATGGAGCTGTGGAGACATAAGGTTGGGTGAGAATTGTTGCATTGCATGGTAGAGTGGGGGCGTAGGGTGGGGAGGATCTTGCGGGGTGCCGGGAACAGTTGTAGAAGGATGTGGTTGCGGGGTGGGAGAAGGAGAAGGGTTCGCTGTCGTGTGCGTGTGATCTGTGTATGGTGAAGAGTCAGGGGCAGGAGGGGAGTGTTGGTTTGGAAGGGAGAGTGTTTCGGGGGGTGAGGAATGACTTGGTTCGGTGGTGAGGATGGGGTTAGGACCATGTTGTAAGATGTATTGTAGTGGCCCTGGAGGGGAGTGTTGGTTTGGAAGGGAGAGTGTTTCGGAGGGTGAGGAATGACTTGGTTCGGTGGTGAGGATGGGGCTAGGACCATGCTGTAAGAGGTATTGTAGTGGCCCTGGAGGTTTGGTAGGGGGATTGATGGGGAGATGGGCCGGCTTGAGCCTGTCGATGGAGACGCTATCCGGTTTGGCACCTCGGTTGATCACGAAGTACTTTGGTGATCTGCTGAGGACTCGGAAGGGGCCGTCGTATGGGCGCTGAAGAGGAGCTCGTGTGGAGTCTTTCCTGACGAAGACGTAGTCACTTGTAGACAGGGCCGGGGGAAGGTGCTCCGGCTGTGGTTGTGGTGGACGAGGGGGTGTTGGCGAATGTGTCCTTGATGAGTTGGAGGTGGGCGTGACGATCCGGATCGCCGACGGCAGGCGTGGCAATTTCCCCAGGGAGGCGAAGGTTCTCAGCGTAAAGTAGCTGCGATGGGGAAATGTCATTGTCGACCTTAGGTGTGACGCGGATCGTGAGAAGCACCAGGGGAAGGGCGTCGACCCAGTCGCATGAGGGCTGTGCCTTCAGCGACTCCTTCAGTTGGCGGTGGAACCGTTCCACGAGTCCATTGGCTTGGGGGTGGTAAGCGGTGGTCCGGTTACGTTTGGTGCCAAGGAACTTGAGGAGGCTGGACCATAGGTCAGATTCGAACTGGGAGCCCCTATCGGTGACAATGATGTGAGGTGCGCCGAATCTGGATACCCATCCAGAGAGGAAAGCACGGGCGGTCGTCTCGGCGGATATATCCGGAAGGGGGATCGCTTCTGGCCACCTGGTGTACCTGTCGATACACGTAAGGAGGTAACGCATGCCGCGAGAAGGCGGAAGGGGGCCCACAATGTCCACATGAACTGACTGGAAACGTGCCGTTGGTGCAGGAAAACGCTGGAGTGGTGCGTGGACGTGGCGCGTAACCTTGGCCGTCTGGCAGGGGAGGCAGGTCCGGGTCCATTGTCTGACATCCTTGTTGATGCCTGGCCAGACGACTCGATCCGTGATGAGGCGTTGTGTCGCGCGGATGCCCGGATGACTGTGGTCATGGAAGGAGGAGAAGACGTCCTTACGGTGACAGGCGGGGATGTACGGACGGGGTTTGCCTGTGGAGATGTCACACCACAATGGTACGGGGTTGTTGGGAAGCTGTCTTAGCTGTAGGGACGAGGTGTCGTGCATCCGTAGGAGGCGGAGTTCACCGTCGTTGTTCTGAGATGCGGCGATGCGTGCGTAGTCTATGTTGTGGTTAGGGAGGATGCTGGAGGTGATTCTAGACAAGGCATCGGCTACCTGGTTATCCTCTCCCTTGATGTATTCAATGCGAGTATCAAATTGGGAGAGGAAGGACAGCTGCCGGGAGACTCTTGGGGAGTGATGGTCGGAGACTCTGTCTAGGGCATGGGCGAGTGGCTTGTGGTCTGTAAGGATAACGAAAGGCCGGCCTTCCAGGAAGTAAAGGAAGTGCTTGACAGCCGAGACTATGGCTAGCAGTTCCCTGTCAAAGGCACTGTAGCGAATTTGAGGAGGGTCCAGACGTTTGGAGAAAAAGGCGATAGGCTGGAGCTGGCCGTTGATCTTCTGTTGGAGGACGGCGCCAATTGCTGTGGAGGAGGCATCAGTGGTAAGGAATGTGGGTGCGTGAGCTACTGGGTAGGACAAGCGGGCGGCTTCAGCGATTGCCGCCTTGGCTTGTTCGAATGCCTGGGTCGCTTCGGAAGACCATCTCACAGGTTTGACCGACCGCTTGGAATGGTTCTTGGTGAGGTCGTTCAAGGGAGCGAGTTTTGCAGCTGCGTTGGGGATGAATCTGTGGTAATAATTGACGATTCCTAGGAATCGTCGGAGCATCTTGATGGTTGTTGGCTGTGGGAAATCTTGGATTGTGTCTACTTTCTGAGGGAGAGGATACAGACCTGCTGTTGAGATGCGGTGTCCGAGGAAGTCGAGAGATGAAACTCCGAGGAGACACTTGGACGGATGTACCCGGAGGCCATAATCTTGGAGGCGGCGGAAGAGGAGGCGGAGGTGTTGGCGGTGTTGGTCGTGGGTATCGGAGGCTACGAGGATGTCGTCGATGTAAACGGTGATGAAGTCGAAGTCTCTGAGGGCATGGTCTATGAACCTCTGGAACGTCTGGGCGGCATTCCGGAGGCCAAAGGCCATCATCTTCCACTCGAAGAGGCCGAACGGAGTGGCTATGGCTGTCTTCTGGACGTCTTCCGGCGCTACAGGGATTTGATGAAACGCCCTGACCAGGTCAATTTTGGAGAAGACCTGCTTCCCGTGAAGCTTGAAGTGGAAGTCTTGAGCGTGAGGGATGGGGTAGCGGTCGGGCTTCGTGATGCGGTTAAGTTGACGGTAGTCACCGCAAGCCCGCCATTGGTTGGGCGGTGGGGGTGGCTTGGGAACCATGTGGAGTGGTGATGCCCAAGCACTCTCCGATGGTTGGATGATGTCCTGGTCTAGGAGTTCTTGGAACTCCTGTTTGGCAGCGGCCAACTTCTCTGGGGAAAGTCGTCGAGGCTTGCTGTGTACTGGCGGTCCAGATGTCTGGATGTGGTGCATGATGTTGTGAGGGGTGGTGGTGGTGTTGGTCTTGTCTGGCGATGTTAGCTGGGGAAACTCCTGCAAGATGCGTACATAATCGCCAGCGGACTGGAGGGACGATATCTGGTGGGATTTGGCGTTAGTGGTGGTTCCCGGCATGCTTGTCGTGCCGTGGTACAAGCAGTTATCCTTGGCGTTTACTACCATATTGTAATGGTGGAGGAAGTCGTAGCCAAGAATGGGGTGCTGGACCGCTGCTATGACGAATGTCCAAGGGAACTTGACATCGTGGAGGTCCAGGATGCTTTGGTGGCTGCCGTACGTTGCAATGGGCGTACCGTTGGCTGCAAGCAGGTCGTAGGATGGCCACCGTGTACCGTGGTTGGGTTCTTCCGTCGGGGGTATGATGCTGACGGCTGAGCCCGTGTCTACCAGGAAAGAGAGGCCAGAGTGGCGATCACGCACTGAGAGGAGGGTGTGAGTATGGTTAGCGGGGGTAGGAGTGCTTACCGACCCCCGCGTTTGGCGTTTCCCTGCGACCAGCTGCATGGTTGTGTGCATCTGAGCGCCTTGGCTCCGAAGCGGGTATGGTACCAACAGGAGGCAGTATCCTGTCGTGGAGCGGGGCTAGGTGGTGGTTGAGGGGGGGTTCCCTTCTCGGCAAGCAACTGGTTGAGCAAGGTCTTCATGTCGGCGACTTCCTGCCGTAGTTGCTGCATACTTTGGTCACTGGCACTATATGACATGGGAATGTTTTCACTCACAGCACTATGGTCGGTAACACCTGGGTTGTCACTACACTTTGCGCGAACACTATGCACTGGTTTGTGTACCGAGGTATGTCGCTGGAACAACCTATCTGCTATTTCGCAGTATTGTTCGTCGTCCTTATCGCCGGCTAAAGCTTCCAGGTGTAAGTGGAGGGCGTCCGGCATCTTGGAGAGGTGAATGGAGCGGAGGAGTTCCTTGGGCAATGCCACCTTTGCACGGGTGTTGAGGTTGGCCATACGGGTGTATAGCTGTGAGGGGGTGGTGTCGCCGAGTTCGCTCTGCTGGATATCTCGGCAGAGCTGGTCGTCAGGCCTGGCGCATAGCTTCCGTAAGGCAGTCTTGAGGGCGGCACACTTGCCTTCTTCCGGAGGAGAAGAGACGGCGTTACGGACAAGGGCGATGACGTCCGTTGGTAGAGCGGCGATGTACGCGCCGAAGGCTTGGTGGTCTGGAACGTCACCTTGAGTGGCTAAATAGGCTTCTGTGTGAAGTAGCCAGCTCTCCAAGTCACGGGAGAAACTGGGAAGTTTCACTTGTGAATTTTCCATAATCCTGGTTGTCTTTCACCGGGGTCACCAATATGTAGTGGTTTGGTTCGAACAAGCCAGGGAAAATGAAATTCACTTTGGTCTCTTATTCTAATCTCTTTGGTAAAACCACAAGTAATAGCCACTGGTTAGTGGATCTGATCAGTCGTAGCTGGACGGTGAGCCTAACGTCAGAGGCGGTGGCGGCTGATGACGGCGAGGCTCGATGGAACTGCTACAAGACTGGACGAGATGTTGTTGCTGCTGCCGTGGCTATTACCATTCTGGAATCTGTCCTGACTAGCCGCCGCTGCCCTATTTAAGGGTCGCTCGCTGCTCAGCGTAGTTGGCAAGAGAGGTCGCTAGCCGCTCGAGAACCATTTGCTGGCTCCTGATTGGCTAGCTCATATTCACCTCTTGCCAACTATGGGAAGTGTGTGACCGCCTGTGGCTGCGTCACTACACATGCAAGAGGACACCTTCCAACATTTTGTTAATTTCATAATGATTATTAATATGCGCTAAGGATGATGTGATTTATGGATATCACAATTCTAAATCAGAAATCAGTATATTAAAAGAAAATTCATAAATATTTCAATAATTTATGATTATATACATAAAGGGGTTGCAGTCTGATAACAGTTACTCAGTAGTGAAGGCGACTGTCATATCTTTTCACGCAGCTCCCGACCCCACCCGCGAACAATATTAGAGTTAGACGAAAGCCTTTATTGGCTTCACTGTTGTAACTAACATAGAACTTTGCAAATCACATGGTAGAGCGGTCAGTCCCCGTTCCTTCGCTTGCATCCTATATAACGTCAGATTCACAAGACTCTGGTTGCTGAGTGAAAGTAGTAGAACGGACGGCAGGAAAGAGACTACTGCGGTATGACCAACCCCTCCCTCCTTCACTACCTCCTAGAGCAGTGGTTCCCAACCTATTTTCTGTCATTTCCCCCTGTACCCAATTCAACCATCCAGATTTCCCCCTACATGTGTATGAGAGAAAGAACAGTTAAAACACACTGAGACTATTTACTAGTTTATTTTTCAAATGCACTAACACACCTAACATTAAATTGTATTGAATAAGAACGCTAACACTAACACAGCATTTGCGCATTTGCAGGTATCCAGCTACCAGTCAAGATACTTCCACCCACCATTACCACTTACCAGTGTTACCAATTTCCGGACTTTTCTATTTCCGGACCTGTCTCGGTCTCTATTTGTACGGAAATTCGAGGTTTTAGTGTATTTTCTAAGTATCTTCTGATAATTTCCAGAATTTTAATTCCAGACTAGAATTTCCCCCCTGAAACATCCAAATTTCCCCCTGGTTGAGAACCACTGTCCTAGAGTGTAATAACAATATCGCCCTGAGAGGAGGAAAACCAATCGACGACACGGCTCCCCGAAGACCGGAGGAGACTGCAAGAGGCCATTACTATGAGTACTGCCCTGCTGTCTAAATGATAATCTTGACCCGTTTGAATATATATTAGATCACGTCACCCTCTTCGTTTTTCCAGTGCAAGTCAAGGTGCATACACATCTCTACGTAACAGATTGTTATCCAGTTCTTCAATCAGCAGTGTTAAGTATATTGATATAGGCTAGGAACAATATCCAACAAATCCTACATTAGCAATCAAACTCCACATATCTTCACATCATTATCATAACCGATGTTCTTAAACAGCTTAAATATGCCTGTAAGCAAGACATCTATTTCACACATGCCCAATCCTGGTAAAAACAAAAAAGCACCAGTACCGCTATCATCTCACCACTACTACATTGAGCAGAACTTGTAAGTAAACCACAGCTTGTGAACGGTCAGATCGTAAGGAGGTGGATTTCTGGATTATGAAACCAAAACAGATTAGTTACCCCTTGATAGAGCTTATGATTACAAATATTTTCGTTAAGTAGGGGTAAACCATGTCAAAACATTTCCAAAAGTGCCTTTGTACATTTGCAAGAATGTTTGAAATAGTTTAGATATTTGTGTCACGAAAATTGTAAGCAAAGAAGGAAACCACACAGGTAAGGAAAAGATTATTGTAGGCGTTCGCCAGACAGAGCATACATGATTAGTTTGATGCCTGGAAGTTGCAGGCCATTATGGCTGTAGCTGTCTAGGTGATGGATACTTTAGAATGCTGTAGGTTAGTAATGAGATCAAATTAGGTATTGTTCTGTTGAAAGAGAGCCAGCGTTTCAAAAATTGTAGAGGGGGCTGTCAAATAACAATAGCCCCTTAAGAACTAGGAAGTAGTTAACAGTATATGCTGATGTTTTAGAACAATTCCAAGTACTGAATAAGATTTTTGACCTAGGTGTAGAATTAGGTATATGTAAAGATGCATGCTAGTCTTCTAATCATCGCTGATGTTACTGTTGACTTGTAGTACTCCTTATATCTGGGGTTGAAAATACTCAGAATGATAAAGCTAGTTGCAATACAGGTAAGAATTGCAGCCTTGAGATTTAACATAGTGTAACCTAACTTAATTGTTGGTAACTAAAGATGCTTGTCTTAGTGTTTTGAAAATCGTTGCTGATATTACTATGAATTTACTGTATCTAAACATGGACTGGTAGATGATATAGGGAAGGGTTGAAGACTAGCAAACATATTTGTGAATACTTAGAATTATGTAGAATCATAACTATACATTATTGTAAAAGAATATGTATGGAAGAGAAAGAAAATTATCTTGTATTAAATTATCTCATATCGAATACAAGAAACAAATCAAACAAATGCCATTGAAAATTCTATTTGCCATAAGGGAGAGAGGGACTGGAGAGGTTAGATATGGTCAGAATAGGAGAGTACTATGCTTGATTTATCGTTTATTTGAACAGTGTTGCAATTTCTTTCATTAATCACTGGCTTTGCATGCTTCTCTAAATCGCAATACTTATTTCCCAATGCAGTCCCCAGATGGGGGTGGGTGGGGGTTTAGTACAAAAAAAGTGATTTCCAATTGAAATGGAACACCCAATTTGATCAAATCAACAGGAAAACTGTTGGAAAATAATACCCGGTATATGGTTCATGTCAAGAAGAGTGACCCCAATGATCCTCATCTAAAGAATGGCTATCCCAACATAACCTAACCCAACCCACAGTATTCCCTAATTCAGATAATGTCAAGATTAGCGAACCCAACATATCTATATCAAAAACAGCAAACCTGATTATACTAATGTAAAGAATAACGAACCCAATAATCTTTTAAAGAATAGTGAACCCTGCTGTGATTGTGTTCTCTAATCTTAGGTATGGTCAGAATTGGAGAAAACTGCTTGTTTTATTGTTTATTTGAACAATGTTGTCCTTGTTTCTCTCATTAATCACTGTCTTTGCACTCATCCTTAATTCTAAATACTTATTTCCCAATGCAGTCCCCAGACATGACTGGTATGGGGGTTGGGGTTGGTACAAACAAGTGTTTTCTGATTGAAACAGAACACCCGGTTTAATGAAATCAACAGGAAAACTGTTGTAAAAAAAAATAAAGTCTAATAGCCTGTTGGGTGTTTTGTGGATATTAGGATTTACATCATCAAGTGTAGCGTGACTTTGGATAATGTAATACATTATTTTTTCACCTAATTTACCTCAAGTTCATTGCGTGAAGCTCTTGTAAACCAGTAAGGTGATATTTTCTAAAGTCAGGCATTATGTACAAAATGCCACAAGACAAAGGTAATCCCTGTATAAAAACACAAACAATTGCATATTTTGCACTTCTATTTTATTTCCTAACACAGAAATGGAAAACTGCATATAAAATTAAAATAGATTAAGTTGATGACGTTAAATTGTTGATGTTCCAAATTGATCAGATGTTGAAACTGATACCTGCAAAGAATTCCTCATTTGATCTTGGGAGGCTTTTTTGAAAGTCCTGTGCAATTATTGGCCACATTATTGTCTTCCCTTATTAGGGAATTAATTAGGGTGTCCATACAGAGGAGATATTATTTTCCAACCAAAATAATAACAGTAATAATAATAAAATGATATTGATAAAATAAAAAATAGAATAATAGTTGTTCCACTTTTCATACTGTGCATGATGGCTTTATATTAC
The DNA here is from genome assembly GCF_046742065.1 of Oratosquilla oratoria. Classification (NCBI taxonomy): domain Eukaryota; kingdom Metazoa; phylum Arthropoda; class Malacostraca; order Stomatopoda; family Squillidae; genus Oratosquilla; species Oratosquilla oratoria. The sequence continues at coordinate 36,620,755 of NC_134788.1, forward strand.
TTTGGTCATACTCTGATTTAAGACTTCATTTCTAATTGGACAATTCTAATGGTTTAAAGATTTTTATTTATTCTTGTTATCATACTATTTTCACTTAATTTTTGTATGGTTTTAATGTATACATGAAATAGAAGTGCAAAAATATACTTTTTGTGCAATTTTGATAAATGGAATAGAAGTGCAAAATATAATGGTGATTTTATCCTTGATACATAATATGAATTATTTATTCTACATCTATAGAAATTGTTTTATGATAATAAGCAAGAAAATGTAGGACTGTGGACATTGTCATGTGGCATTTTGTTGCATATCCTTTCCAGCTTGTCAGTTTCTGTATTAATGACCATTTCTCTCATGATTCTATAGATGGTCAGTAGGTCACCTATTTTTCTTGTTTGTTCCAGAGTTGGGGTTTCCAACTTTAACAATCTCTTCATATGGCAGTTTTGAAAGTGTTGGGGCCATATTTGTAATTGCTGTTTAGATTCTTTCAATTTTCTTTATAATCTTTTTAAGTACTGGGTGTCCATAATGTTGCTGCATACTGTACTCCAGTTTTGGCCTTATCAGTGTGACTACAAGTTTCTTTACCATTCCTTTGTCCAAGTAGGTAAAGGCCCCCTTTGTTGGTCATAGCAGTTTTTTCTATCTGTTCATCAGGTGCCATGTCCTTTGTGATAATGACTCCAAGGTCTTTTTCAGAACTCACTACTTTCTTTACTTCCTTTGCACCAATTTTATATTGTTATGATATTCTGTGAGTAACCTGGTTTACAAATATCCTTTCTGTAGTGACAATTATGTATTACTGACATTTTCTTAGCTAGTGAAACTTCATAAAATTATTTCAATGGTTAATGGAGCAAAAAATAAATAAATATATGAAATAAAAATAAATAAATAAATTGAAATAAAAATACATACATATATCAAAGGCTTTTTCCCCCTTACACGGGGGGTAGCCAAAAAGAAAAAGGCATAGAAATCACTACCACCCATTTCATTTCCAATATATTCCACTCCCCTCCACCCTCCTCCCTCCCTCCTATCTTGGCACCTCCTGGATGACAGGTCATCCCTGCATCCTGTCCACTGCCCTGGGTCAGAAGCAGTGTCGCAAGATACAGCACATAAATTCTGGGACCCCCCCTCTCGGTCCCCTCATGCAGAAAAGGAAAAGATGGGGAGAAATCCCTTCGGACTGCATCAAATTTTTCCTCATACATACTTCCTCACCCCCCATCCCCCACCCACTCCCTCTCATGCATCACAGCCTCATCTATACACAACCCCTCTCCATTCACCCCTATCTTCTGTCCTCTCCTGTCCTTCCCCTACAGACATTCCTCTCTTTTGTAAAGCCCCTTTCACCCCAGCCATCCATCTCATCCTAGGATGCCCCCTTATATTCACTCTTTCCACCTCCGCCTTCCACACTTTTTACTAATCTTTCTACACTCATTCTTTCCATTTGTCCAAACCATCCTAATACTCTTTCATCAACCCTATCTCCCAGCTCCTTTTCCACCCCTGTTCTCCTCCTCACCTCCTCATTTCTCACTCTATCTAGCCTAGTAACCCCTATCATACTTCTCAGACATTTCATCTCAAACACATTCAGACTCCTTTTCTCTTCCTCTCTCATGTTCCATGTTTCTGCCCCGTACAATGCTGTTGGCACAATCACTCCTTCATATAACCTCCTCTTAGCATCATTCCCAGATGTCTATTTCTCATTACACTTTTTAATTCACCAAGGCATTTACTCGCTTCTCTCAATGTACATTCTACCTCCACCCCCACTCCTCCCTTTCCTGTCACATTCGCACCCAAGTATCTGAAACTATCCACTTCCTCCAGTTTCTCACCCTTAATGCTCACTTCCAGCCTACTGTCACTCTCTCCCTTTGTACATCTCATCACCTTACTTTTGCCCACTTTTATCTTCAGCTTCCTTCTTTCACACACCTTCTCATACTCTGTCACTAACTTCCTCAATCCCTCCTCTGATCCTGCTACAAGCACAGTGTCGTCAGCAAGCAATAGTTTGCTCACCTCCCTCATTTCTCCATTTCCTTTAATCATCTCCAACCCCTGACCCACTACCCTTGCATTCACCTGTCGCACCATCCCATCCATGTATAGATTGAACAGTCAGGGTGACATAACACACCCCTGATGAAGTCCCACCTTTACCTCAAACCATTCACTCTCTCCATTTCTAATCCTAACGCAAGCTCTACTACTCTCATAAAAACTCTTGACTGCTCTTAACAGCTTTCCTCCTATCCCATATATCTGCAGTACCTCCCACAGTTACCACTGGGGGTGGTTCAAGGAGGGAGTCACAAAGTGTGCAAAGATGGTGTGTGGAACAAGAAGGTCAGGAGGAAATAGAAGGAAGGGTAGTGAATGGTGGGATGAGGAAATGAAGAAGGTTGTAGAAGAGAAGAAGAGAGCTTACACAGATTGGTTACAAAATAGGACAAGGGAGTCATATGAGAGGTACAAAGAAAAGAAAAGAGAAGTAAAGCAAATGGTAAAGGAGGTAAAGAGGAGAGCAGATGTGAAGTTGGGTAAGAGTATGACAGAAATTTTGAAAGTAATAAAAAGATGTTTTGGAAAGAAATTAAGAGAGGAAGAGGAGGCGAATCAAGTAGAGAAGAAAAGGTAAAAGGTGCAGATGGAGAGATGATAATGGAGGAGAAGGCAGTAAGGGGAAGATGGGCAGAATATTTTAGGGAGTTGCTTAATGTAAAGGAGGATAGGGAGGGAAAGATAGCTGCAGTGGGAAATGGTAAGAAAATGAGAGTGATGAGTGAGGAAAAGGGAGGAGAAATAAGGAAGGATGAAGTGAAGGCAGCAGTTAAGATGATGAAAGCAGGTAAGGCTCCTGGTATGGATGGATGCCATGCAGAATGTCTTGAAAAAGGAGGTACAGTGATGGTGGACTGGTTGGTGAGGTTATTTAATGTTTGCTGGAGAGAAGGTAGAGTGCTTGTATAGTTCCACTTTACAAGGGAAAGGGGGACAAGTGTGAATGTAGTAGTTTCAGAGGGATTAGCTTGTTAAGTGTAGTTGGGAAGGCATATGGGAGGATCTTGATTGAGAGGATTAGGAGAGGAACAGAGGGAGTAATTGGTGAGGAACAGTGTGGGTTTAGGACAGGTAGAGGTTGTGTAGATCAGATCTTTGTGGTAAGACAGATATGTGAGAAAGCTATAGGAAAGGGGAAGGATGTTTTGTGGGCCTTTATGGATCTGGAAAAGGCTTACGACAGGGTAGACAGAAAGGCACTGTGGGAGGTTATGCGGATATACGGGATAGGAGGAAAGCTTCTGGGAGCTGTCAAGAGTTTTTATGAGAGTAGTAGAGCTTGTGTCAGGATTAGAAATGGAGAGAGTGAGTGGTTTGAGGTAAAGGTGGGACTTCTTCAGGGATGCGTTTTGTCACCCTGGCTGTTCAACTTATACATAAATGGGGTAGTGCGAGAGGTGAATGCAAGGGTAGTGGGTCAGGGATTGGAGATGGTTAAGGAAAATGGAAAAAAGTGGGAGGTGAGCCAGCTGTTGTTTGCGGACGACATTGCGCTTGTGGCAGGATCGGAGGAGGGATTGAGGAAGTTGGTGACAGAGTTTGGGAGAGTGTGTGATAGAAGAAAGCTTAAGATAAATGTGGGTAAAAGTAAGGTGATGAGATGTACAAGGGGTGAAAGTGGCAGTAATCTGGAAGTGAGCATTAATGGAGAGCAACTGGAGGAGGTGGATGGTTTTAGATATTTGGGTGCAAAGGGTGGAGTAAAGATGGAGGTAGAATGTAGATTGAGAGAAGCGAGTAAATGCCTTGGTGGTTTAAAAAGTGTAATGAGGAATAGGAATCTGGGAATGGATGCTAAGAGGAGACTGTGTGAAGGAGTGATTGTGCCAACAGCTTTGTATGGAGCAGAAACATGGAACATGAGAGAGGAAGATAGAAGGAACTTGAATGTGTTTGAGATGAAGTGTCTGAGAAGTATGATGGGGGTTACTAGGCTAGATAGAGTGAGAAATGAGGTGAGGAGGAGAACAGGGGTGGAAAGGGAGCTGGGAGATAGGGTTGATGAAAGAGTATTAGGATGGTTTGGACACATGGAAAGAGGACAGAAGACAGGGGTGAATGGAGAATGGTTGTATATGGAAAATGTTGTGATGCATGAGGTGGAATGGACGGGGGAATGTGGGGTGAGGTGGTGTGTGTGAGAAAAAATTTTGACGCAGCCCGAAGGGATTTCTCCCCATCCTCTCCTTTATATGGGAGGACGGAGAGGGGGGTCGCCGATTTAATGAAGCGGCCTTGCTGTGTCCTGCGACACTGCTTCTGACCCAGGGCAGTGGACAGGGTGCAGGGATGACCCATCATCTGGGAGGTGCTAAGATGGGAGGGAGGGTGTGAGGGGTGTGGAGTGTTTTCGGGGATGGAATGGGTGGGAATGATTTTATGCCTTGTCCTTTTTTGGCTACCTCCCTGGTAAGGGGGAAAAAGCCTTGGTATATGTATGTATGTATGTACCTCCCACAGTGCCTTCCTGTTGTAATTATGGACACCCTAGTTCTTCATTGGTTTGTAAGCCTTTTCCAGATCCATAAAAGCCCACAAAACATCCTTACCTTTTCCTATACCTTTCTCACATATCTGTCTTACCACAAAAATCTGATCTACACAACCCCTACTTGTCCTAAAACCACACTGTTCCTCACCAATTACTCCCTCTGTTCCTCTCCTAATCCTCTCAATCAAGACCCTCCCATAAGCCTTCCCAACTACACTCAACAATCTAATCCCTCTGTAACTACTACACTCACACTTGTCCCCCTTTCCTTTGTAAAGCGGAACTATACAGGCACTCCTCCAGTTCTCCGGCACTCTACCCTCTCTTAAACAAACATTAAATAACCTCACCAGCCAGTCCACCATAATTGTACTTCCTTTCTTCAGACATTCTGCATGGCATCCATCCAACCCAGGTGCCTTACCTGCTCTCATCATCTTAATAGCTGCTTCCACTTCATCCTTCCTTATTTCTCCTACATTTTCCTCATTCATCACTCATTTTCTTAGCACTTCCCACTGCAACTACCTTTACCTCCCTATCCTCCTTCACATTTAGCAACTCCCTAAAATACTCTGCCCATCTTCCTCTCACTGCCTTCTCTTCCATTATCATCTCTCCATGTACACCTTTTACGTTTTCTTCTCTACTTGATTCGCCTCCTCTTCCTCTTTTAATTTCCTTCCAAAGCATCTTTTTATTACTTTCAAAACTTTCTGTCATACTCTTAATTAAATAAATAAAAGCATGGCACAGGTAGAGAATATTGTTAAGGATCTTACAATTTTTAAGGTCATCATAAGAGATTGTACTCTGTTAAGTTATCTAGAGAAAAGATGTAATTTAGTGGATCTATTAGTGGTGTGTCAAGTTCAAAAATTGAATTATTTACCTTCATTGGGAAGGGCATCAGTTTGTACAGGTTGAATCTAAATTCAGAAGCAAAAGGAACCTCTGTTATTATTGAAGAAACACTTAAGTATGCAGGTTACATGGGATAATAGAATGATAGCTTTACTTCACCAAAGAAAGGTTGGAAATTACAATCTTAGGTGAGTTAATTATCCTTACAAGTTGGGGCATTGGGAGAAGGGAGGACATGACCAGAATTTGCGACAATCAAATCTTGTACAAAGGATTCCAAGACACACAGGATTCCAATTCATTACTTTGAGGATAATTGAGTTGCATATTGATTTACTTAAGGTCAATTAAGTAACTTACATAATTCTTCCAAGATTTTGTTGTTAAATTCGGCTGCATTGTCTGAAACTGAGATCTTGGGAGTTGTGGAATTACAGATTACTTGTTCATATATTACTGAAGCAATTGTTTTGGCCCTCTTATTTGGAATGGGGGTGTTGTCAAATACAAAATCTTGACAGATCATCAATGGCAAGAAACACATATATCCCTTTTCAGACAACTCAAGTGTATCTAAGTGAATTTTTCCTGAGGTTTATGTGGTATAGGATATGATAGCACAGGAGCAGGCTTATGTGTATTTCCTTTTACCTCCGTACATCTCAAGCAATTGTCAATGTGTAAGTAAATATCTCTCTTCATGCCTAGCGCAAAGTATTCAACTGTGATTTCACTAAGATCCCTAACTCAGCCTGACATATTGTCATGCCCTCCTTTTTTCAATGTTGCAAATCCTATCAATAGATCTGGGAAGACAGATTCTTCTACAACTATCACCAGAATGTACAAGTTCTCTTTTTTTTTTTCCTTTTTTTTTCCTATTATAGAAAATAACATAAAAGTCAGCAATGAGTAATGGATTAGTTCCAAGATTTTCATTCCTAGTTTCAACCTTTTAAGCATTTTACTGGTTATAACATTTATTACAGATCCTGTATCAATAAATATTTGAATAGGTCTTTTGAATAAATCTACTCACAATGATGGGTCCTACAGAAGTCCTTCCAATTGTTATAGTAAATGAGAAAAAAAAATCTCCTCTGTTGTTCTCTTTTTCATCCCTTTTCAGTACCCTATAATGTCTGTCCCTCTAAGGTTAGCTTTGTAGTGTTGTTTTGTTTTGTGTCTTCTTGGGTTTTTACTCCTATTTCTGGGTGAATACAACGAAACTTGGTGTTCCTCTTCAATCCTGTGTTCTGTGTCCTACTCAATTGTGATACAAACAGAAAGTTGGGTTTCTACAATGATATTCATCATGACTCATATTTTCAGTTCCTGCAAATAATCTCATAATAACACACATGCTGTCCCAGTTTCCTACAATTATGGCACTCAGTCTAGCGTTTCTTGAGGTGCTTCTAACTCTGTGTTAAAATCCTCTCTTTCTGTAATCACTCCTAATTTTCCTAGTTTCTTGGTTGTTGCATTATTAATGTCATGACATATGGAACATTTGCTCTACTATCTTAATAACCTTGTAAAAGATAATCTCCCCTATGTCTCCCCTACCCTTCTCAGGATCTACATTTTCTTTCAACATTTCTATCTTTTTCCTTTCATCTAATATAATTTTTGTCACTATTATCCAGTATATTTTTTATCACTATTAGTATATCAATTATATCAATGAATCAATTTACCTCTATTGTATTGACCAGGGCCCCCGAGAGGAAAAAATGTGCTGGTGCGAGATGATTGTGTTGCACCATACTATACATTCTGAGATAAGAAATTGTGTATGTTGGCTATCGCTAAAATATTTGGCACATGGAAATCTCTATCAGCTTCAAAGCAACAATAAAAATTCATGCATAATTGCCCACTTTAATTTTCAATTTTGATATTCTTGGGTCCCTAGACTCTTATGGGCCCTGGTGTGGTGCACTGGCTGCATCCCCTCTTGAAGGGCCTGGTACTGACTTCGAGGTAATAACCTCTTGATGGAGAAATTCTGTGATCATTCTATTATAATTACAAGTATAATACATGTAAGTTTCTACCTTCACTGTTGATGATGTCGATTTGAATAGACTCCTTCTCTTCAACTCAACACATATGTGTGCACATGTCAGCAACTCATCCTTTTCCTTGTAGTTGTCCCTATCCTTCACTAGATCGTTCTCGTACCAGCGTGGGGATTTGCGTGCACTACGTTGTCCCATCTGTTGCTTGGAGTTTGTGAGTAGTTGCTTGCATTTTCTTTTGTAGACAAATGATTGTGTTTTGTTCCTTCAAAGATGTTGCTTGCGATGATAGTTTGGCTGCAGCAATACTCTACATATGTGGAAGCACATATGCTGCAGTACATTCTTTATATGTAGTCTTTAGATATGTGCACTGAGTGTTTCTCTTCAGAAACGTTTTATTTGCGTGCGTTGAGTGTTTCTTCGGAAACATTTTATTTTTCGTGTGTTGAGTGTTTCTTTTCAGAGATGATTTATCAGTGTGTGTCCTTTCCTTTGCTACTGCCACTGTCACCACTCTCACCACTGTTGCCACCCTTGTGGTCCTTGTTAACATAGGAAAAAGCTTGGCGGGACGCTTTGTCTTCCTTTTTGTTTGCCGTTAGCTCAAGAAGTCATCTGCAAAATACTCCCTATGTAACGTACACAAGATTTTGACAGCAAAGCAAGTAGTGTGCCTCTACATTCAAGGTTGCTTTAATTGGCCTTGTTCTTCATTGGTTCCGAACGCCGCTGCCAAATTTGTAGATAGAATGAAGGCGACATATCAAACGTGTTTAGTGTTTACATTCTCTCATGTCAGACATGCAATTACTATAGATTTAAAGTCACAAAATTAGTGAACACCTCAACTGAATCTGGAGAAAATTTACAAGTAAAATAGAGAATAGACATATTGTAAATTTGTCACAAATTTAAATGTAATTAATTTGTAGTGGCTGTTCTCATGGTGAATCTGGTACTCAATAAGATAATCTGAAAAGTTTGTTTTAGTACTGATTGATTGAGGGGCAGGGTTGAGTCTACCCCCCATGTAGGTATAAGTGGTGACAGTTTAGGTATGGTTGGTAGGTCATTTATTTTTCACTCACTAGTGTCAGAAATGATAGTTTTATGCATAGAGGTTTGGCATTATTACAACAAAATTAACTCGTGTTATTGACACATGAAAAAAATAGCAGTGTAAATCAATATCGGATTTAGATGCGTCCCACAATGAAACTATAATATCTGACACCAGGAAGTGTGTGGCTTCAGTCAAAACCATTACCTTTGCCAAGCATGCTTGACTTGAACTGTTGGGGTAGGTAATTGATAGTCTCTCCTCGGAATAGGAGAGAAGTATGGAATTTCAAACCACAAGTTCTAGGCGAAAGGGTGTAGGGTGGGCGAAATGTATGCTATAACTCTGCCATCCCCTTTATAGGAGGAAAGGGTATGTTGGTTTTGTTGTATTGTCAACAGTTGCAACTGCTACACGGATTGGACAGTGGTTTGTGTCATAGAATTAATCTGGCAACTTTATGTTTGTTTACATTGTTGTGAAATATTATGGATGAGTCGAAGCAAACAACACATATAATGACCAGTTGACCATTTTTGGTGTTTCCACTATATGAAGTTGATATAATGTGTGTATTGTCATGACCAACAAAGTGATCAGTGACCAATGTTAACAGTGGTGGTTGTTGGCGAATAGTGTGGGTACGTAGGTGGGCATCTTTTCAATGGTTGGGACAATGTAATTGGTGTGGATGTAATGTGCACGCATCACATTTTCATGAGTGTTTTTCATAATCGATTTTACTATGTGTTTTTAGGTCAAATATTCTTATAATAGGGGATGGCATGTATGAAATGGTTTGTGTACAAAACGCCCACAATCCTACTATTACAAATCTCAAAAAGTTAATGTCAATCTTATGATTACATTTTTTTTTTTTTTTTCAGAAAGGTAACTATCAACATTTGTGTGGGAAAGTTATCCAAAGATTCCATGTATTTGTTATACAGCAAAGAAAACCCGATGTGACATCTACAGCTCAGCTATCTCACAAGTCATCTTAACTATCAAGTGATGACCCACGCAGGAGTACATTTTTTCTAGTGTGACTTATATTATGCAGTTTTCTCACCAAAAGATCATCACATATATCACATGATGACTCACATAGTAGAGAAGCCTTTCCAGTGTGACTTGTGTGATTCTGCTTTCTCACAAAAGCGTAATCTCAAACTTCACATGATGACCCACACAGGAGAGAAGCCGTTCCAGTGTGACTTGTGTGATTCTGCTTTCTCACAAAAGCATAATCTCAAACATCACATGATGACCCACACAGGCGAAAAGCTGTTCCAGTGTGAGATGTGTGATTCCGCTTTCTCACGAAAGGGTTGTCTCAAACTTCACATGATGACCCACACAGGAGAGAAGCCGTTCCAGTGTGACTTGTGTGATTCTGCTTTCTCACAAAAGCATAATCTCAAACATCACATGATGACCCACACAGGCGAAAAGCTGTTCCAGTGTGAGATGTGTGATTCCGCTTTCTCACGAAAGGGTGGTCTCGAACTTCACATGATGACCCACACAGGAGAGAAGCCGTTCCAGTGTGACATTTGTGATTCTGCTTTCTCACGAAAGAGTGATCTCAAATGTCACATGAGGACCCACACAGGAGAGAAGCCATTCCAGTGTGATTCGTGTGATTCCGCTTTCTCAATAAAGAGTCACCTCAAAAGTCACATGATGACCCACACAGGAGAGAAGCCGTTCCAGTGTGGCATGTGTGATTCTGCTTTCTCCCAAAAGGGTCATCTCAAACGTCACATGATGATCCACACAGGAGAGAAGCCATTCCAGTGTGGCATGTGTGATTCTGCTTTCTCCCAAAAGGGTGATCTCAAACGTCACATGATGATCCACACAGGAGAGAAGCCATTCCAATGTGACACGTGTGATTCCGCTTTCTCACAAAAGGATAGTCTCAAATGTCACATGATGACCCACACAGGAGAGAATCCATTGTAGTGTGACATGTGTGATTCCGCTTTCTCACAAAAGGGAGTTCTCAAACAGCACATGACTACCCGCGCTAAAGAGAAGACATTCCCGTGTGGCCTGTGCAATAAAGCTTTTTTTTTCACGTAAGGGTCCTCTCAAACGTCACGTCACATGAATACCCATACAGGGGAGAACCCATTGCAGTGTACCAGTGCAATAAATATTTTTCACGAAAAACTGTTCTCAAATATCACAAGATGATCCACACATGGTTAAGGCTTTTACAGTGTGTCCTGTGGGATGAAGCTTTCTGATATAAAGATGATTTGAAATAGCACGTGATGACCCATTCCGAAAAAAGGCCTTTCCAACAGCTTGAAGGAACAGTATCTAACAGCATATGATAATGAGTTCAGGCGAAAAAACTTTCTTGTATGACTTGTGCGATACAGCTTTCTCTCGAGATGCTTTCAAATGCCACAGGTGAAAATTTGTTCCCATACCAACGGTATCACCCTATTATTTCACCCATACCACATCCTCCAGGTTTTAGCGGGAAAGGATGGCGCGTCCCCAGCTTGGTTATCTACTCTTCAGTGAAGACAAAGTTTTATATTGGGGAGTGACCAACAATTTCAGTATTTCTTAAGGGAGAAACTGGGAGAGTTTGAATAATCCCATAACACCGGAAATATAATTCGGAATACCGATCTGGGGGTATTGGCTGCACGTTATTGTGATAAAGTAGCATGCAGTTGATACTCTAGGGTCTCTGTGGGGCGCCCCTATGGACCTGAGCCACACATCATTTTGTCTGTTTTGGAGGAGGACTCTTTTCCCAGAGATATGATGACACTTTTATTATACTGCGACTGTCCCTCCGTTATGCTCTCCCCCAACCCCACTCTTGTTACTGTCTGCCCTGTTCCACTTCTCTGAATGTTCATTTCCTTGTTTTCGCCTACCCTGTGGTGGGGGACAGAATGCTGCCGCCAAGTATTCCCACTTGGATCGTAAGAGACGGGGATTGGGACAATTAGGATGTGTGACGACATACGAGGGACGGACGAAGCCGTTGTCAAGGTTGAGTAATGGTATGGCGATCAGTTATAGCTTGGAGGAAGCGGTATACAGCTAGAGTAGTATGCATGAAAATATAGATGTAAGTGCTACCACCGTCGCCGTCCTGGTAATCCTCGCTTTGTGGATATGGCGACTCTCTTCTGTTAGTTATAATCTACTGTCCAGAAGAATGAGAATGCAGGAATCCCCCGGGAGGACATGCACAAGGTCTTTGCGAACTCTGCTTGCCAACTACAGCGAGTATAAAGGCCTAGCTCAAGTTGTGTGACCCCCCCGCCCTCCTTTGGGAGCGAGCGCCGCGGAGGGTAGGGCGAGGCGCGACTGACGTGAGCGCTATTTGCAATAGCTTCACAGACTTGTACATCGGTTATCATGTTAACATGTTGAACTAAGTATTCGTCAGCGAGAAAATCCATCAAGCGACTACCTATATGGCCGTGTAGGGTCATCCAATCAATGCTAATACAATTGAAATCACCCATTATGAATAAAGTCCCGGTTGCAGAAACTAGACAGTTCTTGAAACAACAGCTTGTCGTCTGCTAATGATAATGTCTTTGGCCTATATATTGCACCTACATTCGTTTTTGTCCATTTGGATTAGTTCAACCCACAAACTGTCATATGCATCCTGTTTCACTTTAAAACAGAAGTATTGACATTGCTCTTAACGTATAACAGAACACCCCCACCTTTCTTGTGACTTATATCTTGATGAAAGTGTTTAAATCCCGCAATATTAAATTCAGTTTGAAACTCTCCATCATTTAGCCATGTCACGGTAATTCCTATTATATCGAGATTTTCGCTTTTGACATATACGCCTGTATTTCTTGTATGTACTATATAAAATAAAAAATGTCATGGTTTGTTCGGAGCTGCCTAGTGTAGGCCTTATGGTCTCTTGCAGTCTCCTTTGTTCTTATGTTGTATGCATGATGTTTTAAAAAGGGTTATGTTAAAACAATTTTAAATGTGAATTTTTGTGGTACTTTTCCATTAACCTCTTTGGTACGAGTCAAATTATCGCGGGAAGCATCAGCTGCCTGATGCGCGATGATGCATCACCATACTCGCGTTATACAGCAGTATTGCTCGTTCTCTTCCACTATGACTGCTATAACCACAGAAAATATGGTCAGCAGGCCAATTCACAGAGTTTTGGAGTCACTCGGCCACAACTGCAAAATAAATTAACCATGACGCAGATGCCGGCATCCTCATACAAGTATAGGGACAGTTTCCCACATTTTCCGCCATTGTCATTTTATCACATGCAAGAGGACACCTTCCAACATTTTGTTAATTTCTTAATGATTATTAATATGCGCTAAGGATGATGTGATTTATGGATATCACAATTCTAAATCAGAAATCAGTATATTAAAAGAAAATTCATAAATATTTCAATAATTTATTATTATATACAAAAAGGGGTTGCAGTCTGATAACAGTTACTCAGTAGTGAAGGCGACTGTCATATCTTTTCACGCAGCTCCCGACCCCACCCGCGAAGAATAGTCGAGTTAGACGAAAGCCTTTATTGGCTTCACTGTTGTAACTAAGATAGGGCTTTGTAAATCACATGGTAGAGCGGTCAGTCCCCGTTCCCTCGCTTGCATCCTATATAACGTCAGATTCACAAGACTCTGGTTGGGTTACAAGTGCTGAGTGAAAGTAGTAGAACGGACGGCAGGAAAGAGACTATTGCGGTATGACCAACCCCTCCCTCCTTCACTACCTCCTAGAGCAGTGGTTCCCAACCTATTTTCTGTCATTTCCCCCTGTACCCAATTCAACCATCCAGATTTCCCCCTACATGTGTATGAGAGAAAGAACAGTTAAAACACACTGAGACTATTTACTAGTTTATTTTTCAAATGCACTAACACACCTAACATTAAATTGTATTGAATAAGAACGCTAACACTAACACAGCATTTGCGCATTTGCAGGTATCCAGCTACCAGTCAAGATACTTCCACCCACCATTACCACTTACCAGTGTTACCAATTTCCGGACTTTTCTATTTCCGGACCTGTCTCGGTCTCTATTTGTACGGAAATTCGAGGTTTGAGTGTATTTTCTAAGTATCTTCTGATAATTTCCAGAAGTTTAATTCCAGACTAGAATTTCCCCCCTGAAACATCCAAATTTCCCCCTGGTTGAGAACCACTGTCCTAGAGTGTAATAACACTATCGCCCTGAGAGGAGGAAAACCAATCGACGACACGGCTCCCCGAAGACCGGAGGAGACTGCAAGAGGCCATTACTATGAGTACTGCCCTGCTGTCTAAATGATAATCTTGACCCGTTTGAATATATATTAGATCACGTCACCCTCTTCGTTTTTCCAGTGCAAGTCAAGGTGCATACACATCTCTACGTAACAGATTGTTATCCAGTTCTTCAATCAGCAGTGTTAAGTATATTGATATAGGCTAGGAACAATATCCAACAAATCCTACATTAGCAATCAAACTCCACATATCTTCACATCATTATCATAACCGATGTTCTTAAACAGCTTAAATATGCCTGTAAGCAAGACATCTATTTCACACATGCCCAATCCTGGTAAAAACAAAAAAGCACCAGTACCGCTATCATCTCACCACTACTTCCTACATTGAGCAGAACTTTTAAGTAACCCACAGCTTGTGAACGGTCAGATCGTAAGGAGGTGGATTTCTGGATTATAAAACCAAAACAGATTAGTTACCCCTTGATAGAGCTTATGATTACAAATATTTTCGTTAAGTAGGGGTAAACCATGTCAAAACATTTCCAAAAGTGCCTTTGTACATTTGCAAGAATGTTTGAAATAGTTTAGATATTTGTGTCACGAAAATTGTAAGCAAAGAAGGAAACCACACAGGTAAGGAAAAGATTATTGTAGGCGTTCGCCAGACAGAGCATACATGATTAGTTTGATGCCTGGAAGTTGCAGGCCATTATGGCTGTAGCTGTCTAGGTGATGGATACTTTAGAATGCTGTAGGTTAGTAATGAGATCAAATTAGGTATTGTTCTGTTGAAAGAGAGCCAGCGTTTCAAAAATTGTAGAGGGGGCTGTCAAATAACAATAGCCCCTTAAGAACTAGGAAGTAGTTAACAGTATATGCTGATGTTTTAGAACAATTCCAAGTACTGAATAAGATTTTTGACCTAGGTGTAGAATTAGGTATATGTAAAGATGCATGCTAGTCTTCTAATCATCGCTGATGTTACTGTTGACTTGTAGTACTCCTTATATCTGGGGTTGAAAATACTCAGAATGATAAAGCTAGTTGCAATACAGGTAAGAATTGCAGCCTTGAGATTTAACATAGTGTAACCTAACTTAATTGTTGGTAACTAAAGATGCTTGTCTTAGTGTTTTGAAAATCGTTGCTGATATTACTATGAATTTACTGTATCTAAACATGGACTGGTAGATGATATAGGGAAGGGTTGAAGACTAGCAAACATATTTGTGAATACTTAGAATTATGTAGAATCATAACTATACATTATTGTAAAAGAATATGTATGGAAGAGAAAGAAAATTATCTTGTATTAAATTATCTCATATCGAATACAAGAAACAAATCAAACAAATGCCATTGAAAATTCTATTTGCCATAAGGGAGAGAGGGACTGGAGAGGTTAGATATGGTCAGAATAGGAGAGTACTATGCTTGATTTATCGTTTATTTGAACAGTGTTGCAATTTCTTTCATTAATCACTGGCTTTGCATGCTTCTCTAAATCGCAATACTTATTTCCCAATGCAGTCCCCAGATGGGGGTGGGTGGGGGTTTAGTACAAAAAAAGTGATTTCCAATTGAAATGGAACACCCAATTTGATCAAATCAACAGGAAAACTGTTGGAAAATAATACCCGGTATATGGTTCATGTCAAGAAGAGTGACCCCAATGATCCTCATCTAAAGAATGGCTATCCCAACATAACCTAACCCAACCCACAGTATTCCCTAATTCAGATAATGTCAAGATTAGCGAACCCAACATATCTATATCAAAAACAGCAAACCTGATTATACTAATGTAAAGAATAACGAACCCAATAATCTTTTAAAGAATAGTGAACCCTGCTGTGATTGTGTTCTCTAATCTTAGGTATGGTCAGAATTGGAGAAAACTGCTTGTTTTATTGTTTATTTGAACAATGTTGTCCTTGTTTCTCTCATTAATCACTGTCTTTGCACTCATCCTTAATTCTAAATACTTATTTCCCAATGCAGTCCCCAGACATGACTGGTATGGGGGTTGGGGTTGGTACAAACAAGTGTTTTCTGATTGAAACAGAACACCCGGTTTAATGAAATCAACAGGAAAACTGTTGTAAAAAAAAATAAAGTCTAATAGCCTGTTGGGTGTTTTGTGGATATTAGGATTTACATCATCAAGTGTAGCGTGACTTTGGATAATGTAATACATTATTTTTTCACCTAATTTACCTCAAGTTCATTGCGTGAAGCTCTTGTAAACCAGTAAGGTGATATTTTCTAAAGTCAGGCATTATGTACAAAATGCCACAAGACAAAGGTAATCCCTGTATAAAAACACAAACAATTGCATATTTTGCACTTCTATTTTATTTCCTAACACAGAAATGGAAAACTGCATATAAAATTAAAATAGATTAAGTTGATGACGTTAAATTGTTGATGTTCCAAATTGATCAGATGTTGAAACTGATACCTGCAAAGAATTCCTCATTTGAGCTTGGGAGGCTTTTTTGAAAGTCCTGTGCAATTATTGGCCACATTATTGTCTTCCCTTATTAGGGAATTAATTAGGGTGTCCATACAGAGGAGATATTATTTTCCAACCAAAATGATAACAGTACTAATAATAAAATGATATTGATAAAATAAAAAATAGAATAATAGTTGTTCCACTTTTCATACTGTGCATGATGGCTTTATATTACTTTGGTCATACTCTGATTTAAGACTTCATTTCTAATTGGACAATTCTAATGGTTTAAAGATTTTTTATTTATTCTTGTTATCATACTATTTTCACTTAATTTTTGTATGGTTTTAATGTATACATGAAATAGAAGTGCAAAAATATACTTTTTGTGCAATTTTGATAAATGGAATAGAAGTGCAAAATATAATGGTGATTTTATCCTTGATACATAATATGAATTATTTATTCTACATCTATAGAAATTGTTTTATGATAATAAGCAAGAAAATGTAGGACTGTGGACATTGTCATGTGGCATTTTGTTGCATATCCTTTCCAGCTTGTCAGTTTCTGTATTAATGACCATTTCTCTCATGATTCTATAGATGGTCAGTAGGTCACCTATTTTTCTTGTTTATTCCAGAGTTGGCGTTTCCAACTTTAACAATCTCTTCATATGGCAGTTTTGAAAGTGTTGGGGCCATATTCGTAATTGCTGTTTAGATTCTTTCAATTTTCTTTATAATCTTTTTAAGTACTGGGTGTCCATAATGTTGCTGCATACTGTACTCCAGTTTTGGCCTTATCAGTGTGATTACTAGTTTCTTTACCATTCCTTTGTCCAAGTAGGTAAAGGCCCCCTTTGTTGCTCATAGCAGTTTTTTCTATCTGTTCATCAGGTGCCATGTCCTTTGTGATAATCACTCCAAGGTCTTTTTCAGAACTCACTACTTTCTTTACTTCCTTTGCACCAATTTCATATTGTTATGATATTCTGTGAGTAACCTGGTTTACAAATATCCTTTCTGTAGTGACAATTATGTATTACTGACATTTTCTTAGCTAGTGAAACTTCATAAAATTATTTCAATGGTTAATGGAGCAAAAAATAAATAAATATATGAAATAAAAATAAATAAATAAATTGAAATAAAAATACATACATATATCAAAGGCTTTTTCCCCCTTACACGGGGGGTAGCCAAAAAGAAAAAGGCATAGAAATCACTACCACCCATTTCATTTCCAATATATTCCACTCCCCTCCACCCTCCTCCCTCCCTCCTATCTTGGCACCTCCTGGATGACAGGTCATCCCTGCATCCTGTCCACTGCCCTGGGTAGAAGCAGTGTCGCAAGATACAGCACATAAATTCTAGGACCCCCCCTCTCGGTCCCCTCATGCAGAAAAGGAAAAGATGGGGAGAAATCCCTTCGGACTGCATCATAATTTTCCTCATACATTCTTCCTCACCCCCCATCCCCCACCCACTCCCTCTCATGCATCACAGCCTCATCTATACACAACCCCTCTCCATTCACCCCTATCTTCTGTCCTCTCCTGTCCTTCCCCTACAGACATTCCTCTCTTTTGTAAAGCCCCTTTCACCCCAGCCATCCATCTCATCCTAGGATGCCCCCTTATATTCACTCTTTCCACCTCCGCCTTCCACACTTTTTACTAATCTTTCTACACTCATTCTTTCCATTTGTCCAAACCATCCTAATACTCTTTCATCAACCCTATCTCCCAGCTCCTTTTCCACCCCTGTTCTCCTCCTCACCTCCTCATTTCTCACTCTATCTAGCCTAGTAACCCCTATCATACTTCTCAGACATTTCATCTCAAACACATTCAGACTCCTTTTCTCTTCCTCTCTCATGTTCCATGTTTCTGCCCCGTACAATGCTGTTGGCACAATCACTCCTTCATATAACCTCCTCTTAGCATCATTCCCAGATGTCTATTTCTCATTACACTTTTTAATTCACCAAGGCATTTACTCGCTTCTCTCAATGTACATTCTACCTCCACCCCCACTCCTCCCTTTCCTGTCACATTCGCACCCAAGTATCTGAAACTATCCACTTCCTCCAGTTTCTCACCCTTAATGCTCACTTCCAGCCTACTGTCACTCTCTCCCTTTGTACATCTCATCACCTTACTTTTGCCCACTTTTATCTTCAGCTTCCTTCTTTCACACACCTTCTCATACTCTGTCACTAACTTCCTCAATCCCTCCTCTGATCCTGCTACAAGCACAGTGTCGTCAGCAAGCAATAGTTTGCTCACCTCCCTCATTTCTCCATTTCCTTTAATCATCTCCAACCCCTGACCCACTACCCTTGCATTCACCTGTCGCACCATCCCATCCATGTATAGATTGAACAGTCAGGGTGACATAACACACCCCTGATGAAGTCCCACCTTTACCTCAAACCATTCACTCTCTCCATTTCTAATCCTAACGCAAGCTCTACTACTCTCATAAAAACTCTTGACTGCTCTTAACAGCTTTCCTCCTATCCCATATATCTGCAGTACCTCCCACAGTTACCACTGGGGGTGGTTCAAGGAGGGAGTCACAAAGTGTGCAAAGATGGTGTGTGGAACAAGAAGGTCAGGAGGAAATAGAAGGAAGGGTAGTGAATGGTGGGATGAGGAAATGAAGAAGGTTGTAGAAGAGAAGAAGAGAGCTTACACAGATTGGTTACAAAATAGGACAAGGGAGTCATATGAGAGGTACAAAGAAAAGAAAAGAGAAGTAAAGCAAATGGTAAAGGAGGTAAAGAGGAGAGCAGATGTGAAGTTGGGTAAGAGTATGACAGAAATTTTGAAAGTAATAAAAAGATGTTTTGGAAAGAAATTAAGAGAGGAAGAGGAGGCGAATCAAGTAGAGAAGAAAAGGTAAAAGGTGCAGATGGAGAGATGATAATGGAGGAGAAGGCAGTAAGGGGAAGATGGGCAGAATATTTTAGGGAGTTGCTTAATGTAAAGGAGGATAGGGAGGGAAAGATAGCTGCAGTGGGAAATGGTAAGAAAATGAGAGTGATGAGTGAGGAAAAGGGAGGAGAAATAAGGAAGGATGAAGTGAAGGCAGCAGTTAAGATGATGAAAGCAGGTAAGGCTCCTGGTATGGATGGATGCCATGCAGAATGTCTTGAAAAAGGAGGTACAGTGATGGTGGACTGGTTGGTGAGGTTATTTAATGTTTGCTGGAGAGAAGGTAGAGTGCTTGTATAGTTCCACTTTACAAGGGAAAGGGGGACAAGTGTGAATGTAGTAGTTTCAGAGGGATTAGCTTGTTAAGTGTAGTTGGGAAGGCATATGGGAGGATCTTGATTGAGAGGATTAGGAGAGGAACAGAGGGAGTAATTGGTGAGGAACAGTGTGGGTTTAGGACAGGTAGAGGTTGTGTAGATCAGATCTTTGTGGTAAGACAGATATGTGAGAAAGCTATAGGAAAGGGGAAGGATGTTTTGTGGGCCTTTATGGATCTGGAAAAGGCTTACGACAGGGTAGACAGAAAGGCACTGTGGGAGGTTATGCGGATATACGGGATAGGAGGAAAGCTTCTGGGAGCTGTCAAGAGTTTTTTATGATGAGTAGTAGAGCTTGTGTCAGGATTAGAAATGGAGAGAGTGAGTGGTTTGAGGTAAAGGTGGGACTTCTTCAGGGATGCGTTTTGTCACCCTGGCTGTTCAACTTATACATAAATGGGGTAGTGCGAGAGGTGAATGCAAGGGTAGTGGGTCAGGGATTGGAGATGGTTAAGGAAAATGGAAAAAAGTGGGAGGTGAGCCAGCTGTTGTTTGCGGACGACATTGCGCTTGTGGCAGGATCGGAGGAGGGATTGAGGAAGTTGGTGACAGAGTTTGGGAGAGTGTGTGATAGAAGAAAGCTTAAGATAAATGTGGGTAAAAGTAAGGTGATGAGATGTACAAGGGGTGAAAGTGGCAGTAATCTGGAAGTGAGCATTAATGGAGAGCAACTGGAGGAGGTGGATGGTTTTAGATATTTGGGTGCAAATGTGGCAGGAAAGGGTGGAGTAAAGATGGAGGTAGAATGTAGATTGAGAGAAGCGAGTAAATGCCTTGGTGGTTTAAAAAGTGTAATGAGGAATAGGAATC
The DNA here is from genome assembly GCF_046742065.1 of Oratosquilla oratoria. Lineage (NCBI taxonomy): Eukaryota > Metazoa > Arthropoda > Malacostraca > Stomatopoda > Squillidae > Oratosquilla > Oratosquilla oratoria. The sequence goes on from NC_134788.1 coordinate 36,641,156, forward strand.
TGGGAATGGATGCTAAGAGGAGACTGTATGAAGGAGTGATTGTGCCAACAGCACTGTATGGAGCAGAAACATGGAACATGAGAGAGGAAGAGAGAAGGAACTTGAATGTGTTTGAGATGAAGTGTCTGAGAAGTATGATGGGGGTTACTAGGCTAGATAGAGTGAGAAATGAGGTGAGGAGGAGAACAGGGGTGGAAAGGGAGCTGGGAGATAGGGTTGATGAAAGAGTATTAGGATGGTTTGGACACATGGAAAGAGGACAGAAGACAGGGGTGAATGGAGAATGGTTGTATATGGAAAATGTTGTGATGCATGAGGTGGAATGGACGGGGGAATGTGGGGTGAGGTGGTGTGTGTGAGAAAAAATTTTGACGCAGCCCGAAGGGATTTCTCCCCATCCTCTCCTTTATATGGGAGGACGGAGAGGGGGGTCGCCGATTTAATGAAGCGGCCTTGCTGTGTCCTGCGACACTGCTTCTGACCCAGGGCAGTGGACAGGGTGCAGGGATGACCCATCATCTGGGAGGTGCTAAGATGGGAGGGAGGGTGTGAGGGGTGTGGAGTGTTTTCGGGGATGGAATGGGTGGGAATGATTTTATGCCTTGTCCTTTTTTGGCTACCTCCCTGGTAAGGGGGAAAAAGCCTTGGTATATGTATGTATGTATGTACCTCCCACAGTGCCTTCCTGTTGTAATTATGGACACCCTAGTTCTTCATTGGTTTGTAAGCCTTTTCCAGATCCATAAAAGCCCACAAAACATCCTTACCTTTTCCTATACCTTTCTCACATATCTGTCTTACCACAAAAATCTGATCTACACAACCCCTACTTGTCCTAAAACCACACTGTTCCTCACCAATTACTCCCTCTGTTCCTCTCCTAATCCTCTCAATCAAGACCCTCCCATAAGCCTTCCCAACTACACTCAACAATCTAATCCCTCTGTAACTACTACACTCACACTTGTCCCCCTTTCCTTTGTAAAGCGGAACTATACAGGCACTCCTCCAGTTCTCCGGCACTCTACCCTCTCTTAAACAAACATTAAATAACCTCACCAGCCAGTCCACCATAATTGTACTTCCTTTCTTCAGACATTCTGCATGGCATCCATCCAACCCAGGTGCCTTACCTGCTCTCATCATCTTAATAGCTGCTTCCACTTCATCCTTCCTTATTTCTCCTCCATTTTCCTCATTCATCACTCATTTTCTTAGCACTTCCCACTGCAACTACCTTTACCTCCCTATCCTCCTTCACATTTAGCAACTCCCTAAAATACTCTGCCCACCTTCCTCTCACTGCCTTCTCTTCCATTATCATCTCTCCATGTGCACCTTTTACGTTTTCTTCTCTACTTGATTCGCCTCCTCTTCCTCTTTTAATTTCCTTCCAAAGCATCTTTTTATTACTTTCAAAACTTTCTGTCATACTCTAAATTAAATAAATAAAAGCATGGCACAGGTAGAGAATATTGTTAAGGATCTTACAATTTTTAAGGTCATCATAAGAGATTGTACTCTGTTAAGTTATCTAGAGAAAAGATGTAATTTAGTGGATCTATTAGTGGTGTGTCAAGTTCAAAAATTGAATTATTTACCTTCATTGGGAAGGGCATCAGTTTGTACAGGTTAAATCTAAATTCAGAAGCAAAAGGAACCTCTGTTATTATTGAAGAAACACTTAAGTATGCAGGTTACATGGGATAATAGAATGATAGCTTTACTTCACCAAAGAAAGGTTGGAAATTACAATCTTAGGTGAGTTAATTATCCTTACAAGTTGGGGCATTGGGAGAAGGGAGGACATGACCAGAATTTGCGACAATCAAATCTTGTACAAAGGATTCCAAGACACACAGGATTCCAATTCATTACTTTGAGGATAATTGAGTTGCATATTGATTTACTTAAGGTCAATTAAGTAACTTACATAATTCTTCCAAGATTTTGTTGTTAAATTCGGCTGCATTGTCTGAAACTGAGATCTTGGGAGTTGTGGAATTACAGATTACTTGTTCATATATTACTGAAGCAATTGTTTTGGCCCTCTTATTTGGAATGGGGGTGTTGTCAAATACAAAATCTTGACAGATAATCAATGGCAAGAAACACATATATCCCTTTTCAGACAACTCAAGTGTATCTAAGTGAATTTTTCCTGAGGTTTATGTGGTATAGGATATGATAGCACAGGAGCAGGCTTATGTGTATTTCCTTTTACCTCCGTACATCTCAAGCAATTGTCAATGTGTAAGTAAATATCTCTCTTCATGCCTAGCGCAAAGTATTCAACTGTGATTTCACTAAGATCCCTAACTCAGCCTGACATATTGTCATGCCCTCCTTTTTTCAATGTTGCAAATCCTATCAATAGATCTGGGAAGACAGATTCTTCTACAACTATCACCAGAATGTACAAGTTCTCTTTTTTTTTTCCTTTTTTTTTCCTATTATAGAAAATAACATAAAAGTCAGCAATGAGTAATGGATTAGTTCCAAGATTTTCATTCCTAGTTTCAACCTTTTAAGCATTTTACTGGTTATAACATTTATTACAGATCCTGTATCAATAAATATTTGAATAGGTCTTTTGAATAAATCTACTCACAATGATGGGTCCTACAGAAGTCCTTCCAATTGTTATAGTAAATGAGAAAAAAAAATCTCCTGTGTTGTTCTCTTTTTCATCCCTTTTCAGTACCCTATAATGTCTGTCCCTCTAAGGTTAGCTTTGTAGTGTTGTTTTGTTTTGTGTCTTCTTGGGTTTTTACTCCTATTTCTGGGTGAATACAACGAAACTTGGTGTTCCTCTTCAATCCTGTGTTCTGTGTCCTACTCAATTGTGATACAAACAGAAAGTTGGGTTTCTACAATGATATTCATCATGACTCATATTTTCAGTTCCTGCAAATAATCTCATAATAACACACATGCTGTCCCAGTTTCCTACAATTATGGCACTCAGTCTAGCATTCCTTGAGGTGCTTCTAACTCTTATGTTAAAATCCTCTGTTTCTGTAATCGCTCCTAACTTTTCTAGTTTCTTTATTGTTGCATTATTAATGTCATGACATATGGAATATTTGTTTTACTATCTTGATAACCTTGTAAAAGATAATCTCCCCTATGTCTCCCCTACCCTTCTCAGGATCTACATTTTCTTTCAACATTTCTATCTTTTTCCTTTCATCTAATATAATTTTTGTCACTATTATCCAGTATATTTTTTATCACTATTAGTATATCAATTATATCAATGAATCAATTTACCTCTATTGTATTGACCAGGGCCCCCGAGAGGAAAAAATGTGCTGGTGCGAGATGATTGTGTTGCACCATACTATACATTCTGAGATAAGAAATTGTGTATGTTGGCTATCGCTAAAATATTTGGCACATGGAAATCTCTATCAGCTTCAAAGCAACAATAAAAATTCATGCATAATTGCCCACTTTAATTTTCAATTTTGATATTCTTGGGTCCCTAGACTCTTATGGGCCCTGGTGTGGTGCACTGGCTGCATCCCCTCTTGAAGGGCCTGGTACTGACTTCGAGGTAATAACCTCTTGATGGAGAAATTCTGTGATCATTCTATTATAATTACAAGTATAATACATGTAAGTTTCTACCTTCACTGTTGATGATGTCGATTTGAATAGACTCCTTCTCTTCAACTCAACACATATGTGTGCACATGTCAGCAACTCATCCTTTTCCTTGTAGTTGTCCCTATCCTTCACTAGATCGTTCTCGTACCAGCGTGGGGATTTGCGTGCACTACGTTGTCCCATCTGTTGCTTGGAGTTTGTGAGTAGTTGCTTGCATTTTCTTTTGTAGACAAATGATTGTGTTTTGTTCCTTCAAAGATGTTGCTTGCGATGATAGTTTGGCTGCAGCAATACTCTACATATGTGGAAGCACGTATGCTGCAGTACATTCTTTATATGTAGTTTTTAGATATGTGCACTGAGTGTTTCTCTTCAGAAACGTTTTATTTGCGTGCGTTGAGTGTTTCTTCGGAAACATTTTATTTTTCGTGTGTTGAGTGTTTCTTTTCAGAGATGATTTATCAGTGTGTGTCCTTTCCTTTGCTACTGCCACTGTCACCACTCTCACCACTGTTGCCACCCTTGTGGTCCTTGTTAACATAGGAAAAAGCTTGGCGGGACGCTTTGTCTTCCTTTTTGTTTGCCGTTAGCTCAAGAAGTCATCTGCAAAATACTCCCTATGTAACGTACACAAGATTTTGACAGCAAAGCAAGTAGTGTGCCTCTACATTCAAGGTTGCTTTAATTGGCCTTGTTCTTCATTGGTTCCGAACGCCGCTGCCAAATTTGTAGATAGAATGAAGGCGACATATCAAACGTGTTTAGTGTTTACATTCTCTCATGTCAGACATGCAATTACTATAGATTTAAAGTCACAAAATTAGTGAACACCTCAACTGAATCTGGAGAAAATTTACAAGTAAAATAGAGAATAGACATATTGTAAATTTGTCACAAATTTAAATGTAATTAATTTGTAGTGGCTGTTCTCATGGTGAATCTGGTACTCAATAAGATAATCTGAAAAGTTTGTTTTAGTACTGATTGATTGAGGGGCAGGGTTGAGTCTACCCCCCATGTAGGTATAAGTGGTGACAGTTTAGGTATGGTTGGTAGGTCATTTATTTTTCACTCACTAGTGTCAGAAATGATAGTTTTATGCATAGAGGTTTGGCATTATTACAACAAAATTAACTCGTGTTATTGACACATGAAAAAAATAGCAGTGTAAATCAATATCGGATTTAGATGCGTCCCACAATGAAACTATAATATCTGACACCAGGAAGTGTGTGGCTTCAGTCAAAACCATCACCTTTGCCAAGCATGCTTGACTTGAACTGTTGGGGTAGGTAATTGATAGTCTCTCCTCGGAATAGGAGAGAAGTATGGAATTTCAAACCACAAGTTCTAGGCGAAAGGGTGTAGGGTGGGCGAAATGTATGCTATAACTCTGCCATCCCCTTTATAGGAGGAAAGGGTATGTTGGTTTTGTTGTATTGTCAACAGTTGCAACTGCTACACGGATTGGACAGTGGTTTGTGTCATAGAATTAATCTGGCAACTTTATGTTTGTTTACATTGTTGTGAAATATTATGGATGAGTCGAAGCAAACAACACATATAATGACCAGTTGACCATTTTTGGTGTTTCCACTATATGAAGTTGATATAATGTGTGTATTGTCATGACCAACAAAGTGATCAGTGACCAATGTTAACAGTGGTGGTTGTTGGCGAATAGTGTGGGTACGTAGGTGGGCATCTTTTCAATGGTTGGGACAATGTAATTGGTGTGGATGTAATGTGCACGCATCACATTTTCATGAGTGTTTTTCATAATCGATTTTACTATGTGTTTTTAGGTCAAATATTCTTATAATAGGGGATGGGATGTATGAAATGGTTTGTGTACAAAACGCCCACAATCCTACTATTACAAATCTCAAAAAGTTAATGTCAATCTTATGATTACATTTTTTTTTTTTTTTTTTTCAGAAAGGTAACTATCAACATTTGTGTGGGAAAGTTATCCAAAGATTCCATGTATTTGTTATACAGCAAAGAAAACCCGATGTGACATCTACAGCTCAGCTATCTCACAAGTCATCTTAACTATCAAGTGATGACCCACGCAGGAGTACATTTTTTCTAGTGTGACTTATATTATGCAGTTTTCTCACCAAAAGATCATCACATATATCACATGATGACTCACATAGTAGAGAAGCCTTTCCAGTGTGACTTGTGTGATTCTGCTTTCTCACAAAAGCGTAATCTCAAACTTCACATGATGACCCACACAGGAGAGAAGCCGTTCCAGTGTGACTTGTGTGATTCTGCTTTCTCACAAAAGCATAATCTCAAACATCACATGATGACCCACACAGGCGAAAAGCTGTTCCAGTGTGAGATGTGTGATTCCGCTTTCTCACGAAAGGGTGGTCTCAAACTTCACATGATGACCCACACAGGAGAGAAGCCGTTCCAGTGTGACTTGTGTGATTCTGCTTTCTCACAAAAGCATAATCTCAAACATCACATGATGACCCACACAGGCGAAAAGCTGTTCCAGTGTGAGATGTGTGATTCCGCTTTCTCACGAAAGGGTGGTCTCGAACTTCACATGATGACCCACACAGGAGAGAAGCCGTTCCAGTGTGACATTTGTGATTCTGCTTTCTCACGAAAGAGTGATCTCAAATGTCACATGAGGACCCACACAGGAGAGAAGCCATTCCAGTGTGATTCGTGTGATTCCGCTTTCTCAATAAAGAGTCACCTCAAAAGTCACATGATGACCCACACAGGAGAGAAGCCGTTCCAGTGTGGCATGTGTGATTCTGCTTTCTCCCAAAAGGGTCATCTCAAACGTCACATGATGATCCACACAGGAGAGAAGCCATTCCAGTGTGGCATGTGTGATTCTGCTTTCTCCCAAAAGGGTGATCTCAAACGTCACATGATGATCCACACAGGAGAGAAGCCATTCCAATGTGACACGTGTGATTCCGCTTTCTCACAAAAGGATAGTCTCAAATGTCACATGATGACCCACACAGGAGAGAATCCATTGTAGTGTGACATGTGTGATTCCGCTTTCTCACAAAAGGGAGTTCTCAAACAGCACATGACTACCCGCGCTAAAGAGAAGACATTCCCGTGTGGCCTGTGCAATAAAGCTTTTTTTTTCACGTAAGGGTCCTCTCAAACGTCACGTCACATGATTACCCATACAGGGGAGAACCCATTGCAGTGTACCAGTGCAATAAATATTTTTCACGAAAAACTGTTCTCAAATATCACAAGATGATCCACACATGGTTAAGGCTTTTACAGTGTGTCCTGTGGGATGAAGCTTTCTGATATAAAGATGATTTGAAATAGCACGTGATGACCCATTCCGAAAAAATGCCTTTCCAACAGCTTGAAGGAGCAGTATCTAATAGCATATGATAACGAGCGCAGGGGAGAAGACTTTCTTGTATGACTTGTGCGATACAGCTTTCTCTCGAGATGCTTTCAAATGCCACAGGTGATAATTCGTTCCCATACCAACGGAATCACCCTGTTATGTCACCCATACCACATCCTCCAGGTTTTAGCGGGAAAGGATGGCGCGTCCCCAGCTTGGTTATCTACTCTTCAGTGAAGACAAAGTTTTATATTGGGGAGTGACCAACAATTTCAGTATTTCTTAAGGGAGAAACTGGGAGAGTTTGAATAATCCCATAACACCGGAAATATAATTCGGAATACCGATCTGGGGGTATTGGCTGCACGTTATTGTGATAAAGTAGCATGCAGCTGATACTCTAGGGATCTCTGTGGGGCGCCCCTATGGATCAGAGTCACACATCATTTTGTCTGTTATGGAGGAGGACTCTTTTCACAGAGAAATGATGACACTTTTATTATACTGCGACTGTCCCTCCGTTATGCTCTCCCCCAACCCCACTCTTGTTACTGTCTGTCTATCCTGTTCCACTTCTCTGAATGTTCATTTCCTTTTTTTTCGCCTACCCTGTGGTGGGGGACAGAATGCTGCCGCCAAGTATTCCCACTTAGATCGTAAGAGACGGGGATTGGGACAATTAGGATGTGTGACGACATACGAGGGACGGACGAAGCCGTTGTCAAGGTTGAGTAATGGTATGGCGATCAGTTATAGCTTGGAGGAAGCGGTATACAGCTAGAGTAGTATGCATGAAAATATAGATGTAAGTGCTACCACCGTCGCCGTCCTGGTAATCCTCGCTTTGTGGATATGGCGACTCTCTTCTGTTAGTTATAATCTACTGTCCAGAAGAATGAGAATGCAGGAATCCCCCGGGAGGACATGCACAAGGTCTTTGCGAACTCTGCTTGCCAACTACAGCGAGTATAAAGGCCTAGCTCAAGTTGTGTGACCCCCCCGCCCTCCTTCTTTGGGAGCGAGCGCCGCGGAGGGTAGGGCGAGGCGCGACTGACGTGAGCGCTATTTGCAATAGCTTCACAGACTTGTACATCGGTTATCATGTTAACATGTTGAACTAGGTATTCGTCAGCGAGAAAATCCATCAAGCGACTACCTATATGGCCGTGTAGGGTCATCCAATCAATGCTAATACAATTGAAATCACCCATTATGAATAAAGTCCCGGTTGCAGAAACTAGACAGCTCTTGAAACAACAGCTTGTCGTCTGCTAATGATAATGTCTTTGGCCTATATATTGCACCTACATTCGTTTTTGTCCATTTGGATTAGTTCAACCCACAAACTGTCATATGCATCCTGTTTCACTTTAAAACAGAAGTATTGACATTGCTCTTAACGTATAATAGAACACCCCCACCTTTCTTGTGACTATATCTTGATGAAAGTGTTTAAATCCCGCAATATTAAATTCAGTTTGAAACTCTCCATCATTTAGCCATGTCACGGTAATTCCTATTATATCGAGATTTTCGCTTTTGACATATACGCCTGTATTTCTTGTATGTACTATATCAAATAAAAAATGTGATGGTTTGTTCGGAGCTGCCTAGTGTAGGCCTTATGGTCTCTTGCAGTCTCCTTTGTTCTTATGTTGTATGCATGATGTTTTAAAAAGAGTTATATTAAAAAAAAATTAAAATGTGAAATTTTGTGGTACTTCTCTAACCTCTTTGGTACAAGTCATATTATCGCGGGAAGCATCAGCTGCCTGATGCACGATGATGCACCACCATACTCACGTTATACAGCAGTATTGCTCGTTCTCTTCCACTATGACTGCTATAACCACAGAAAATATGGTCAGCAGGCCAATTCACAGAGTTTTGGAGTCACTCGGCCACAACTGCAAAATGAATATAACCATGACGCAGATGCCGGCATCCTCACACAAGTATAGGGACAGTTTCCCACATTTTCCGCCATTGTCATTTTATTACATGCAAGAGGACACCTTCCAACATTTTGTTAATTTCATAATGATTATTGATATGCGCTAAGGATGATGTGATTTATGGATATCACAATTCTAAATCAGAAATCAGTATATTAAAAGAAAATTCATAAATATTTCAGTGATTTATGTTTATATACAAAAAGGGGTTGCAGTCTGATAACAGTTACTCAGTAGTGTAGGCGACTGCCATATCTTTTCACGCAGCTCCCGACCCCACCCGCGAACAATGTTAGAGTTAGACGCCTTTATTGGCTTCACTGTTGTAACTAACATAGAACTTTGCAAATCACATGGTAGAGCGGTCAGTCCCCGTTCCTTCGCTTGCATCCTATATAACGTCAGATTCACAAGACTCTGGTTGCTGAGTGAAAGTAGTAGAACGGACGGCAGGAAAGAGACTACTGCGGTATGACCAACCCCTCCCTCCTTCACTACCTCCTAGAGCAGTGGTTCCCAACCTATTTTCTGTCATTTCCCCCTGTACCCAATTCAACCATCCAGATTTCCCCCTACATGTGTATGAGAGAAAGAACAGTTAAAACACACTGAGACTATTTACTAGTTTATTTTTCAAATGCACTAACACAGCTAACATTAAATTGTATTGAATAAGAACGCTAACACTAACACAGCATTTGCGCATTTGCAGGTATCCAGCTACCAGTCAAGATACTTCCACCCACCTTTACCACTTACCAGTGTTACCAATTTCCGGACTTTTCTATTTCCGGACCTGTCTCGGTCTCTATTTGTACGGAAATTCGAGGTTTGAGTGTATTTTCTAAGTATCTTCTGATAATTTCCAGAACTTTAATTCCAGACTAGAATTTCCCCCCTGAAACATCCAAATTTCCCCCTGGTTGAGAACCACTGTCCTAGAGTGTAATAACACTATCGCCCTGAGAGGAGGAAAACCAATCGACGACACGGCTCCCCATAGACCGGAGGAGACTGCAAGAGGCCATTACTATGAGTACTGCCCTGCTGTCTAAATGATAATCTTGACCCGTTTGAATATATATTAGATCACGTCACCCTCTTCGTTTTTCCAGTGTAAGTTAAGGTGCATACACATCTCTACGTAACAGATTGTTATCCAGTTCTTCAATGAGCAGTGTTAAGTATATTGATATAGGCTAGGAACAATATCCAACAAATCCTACATTAACAATCAAACCCCACATATCTTCACATCATAACCGATGTTCTTAGACAGCTTAAATATGCCTGTAAGCAAGACATCTATTTCACACATGCCCAATCCTGGTAAAAACAAAAAAGCACCAGTACCGCTATCATCTCACCACTACTACATTGAGCAGAACTTTTAAAGTAAACCACAGCTTGTGAACGGTCAGATCGTAAGGAGGTGGATTTCTGGATTATGAAACCAAAACAGATTAGTTACCCCTTGATAGAGCTTATGATTACAAATATTTTCGTTAAGTAGGGGTAAACCATGTCAAAACATTTCCAAAAGTGCCTTTGTACATTTGCAAGAATGTTTGAAATAGTTTAGATATTTGTGTCACGAAAATTGTAAGCAAAGAAGGAAACCACACAGGTAAGGAAAAGATTATTGTAGGCGTTCGCCAGACAGAGCATACATGATTAGTTTGATGCCTGGAAGTTGCAGGCCATTATGGCTGTAGCTGTCTAGGTGATGGATACTTTAGAATGCTGTAGGTTAGTAATGAGATCAAATTAGGTATTGTTCTGTTGAAAGAGAGCCAGCGTTTCAAAAATTGTAGAGGGGGCTGTCAAATAACAATAGCCCCTTAAGAACTAGGAAGTAGTTAACAGTATATGCTGATGTTTTAGAACAATTCCAAGTACTGAATAAGATTTTTGACCTAGGTGTAGAATTAGGTATATGTAAAGATGCATGCTAGTCTTCTAATCATCGCTGATGTTACTGTTGACTTGTAGTACTCCTTATATCTGGGGTTGAAAATACTCAGAATGATAAAGCTAGTTGCAATACAGGTAAGAATTGCAGCCTTGAGATTTAACATAGTGTAACCTAACCTAATTGTTGGTAACTAAAGATGCTTGTCTTAGTGTTTTGAAAATCGTTGCTGATATTACTATGAATTTACTGTATCTAAACATGGACTGGTAGATGATATAGGGAAGGGTTGAAGACTAGCAAACATATTTGTGAATACTTAGAATTATGTAGAATCATAACTATACATTATTGTAAAAGAATATGTATGGAAGAGAAAGAAAATTATCTTGTATTAAATTATCTCATATCGAATACAAGAAACAAATCAAACAAATGCCATTGAAAATTCTATTTGCCATAAGGGAGAGAGGGACTGGAGAGGTTAGATATGGTCAGAATAGGAGAGTACTATGCTTGATTTATCGTTTATTTGAACAGTGTTGCAATTTCTTTCATTAATCACTGGCTTTGCATGCTTCTCTAAATCGCAATACTTATTTCCCAATGCAGTCCCCAGATGGGGGTGGGTGGGGGTTTAGTACAAAAAAAGTGATTTCCAATTGAAATGGAACACCCAATTTGATCAAATCAACAGGAAAACTGTTGGAAAATAATACCCGGTATATGGTTCATGTCAAGAAGAGTGACCCCAATGATCCTCATCTAAAGAATGGCTATCCCAACATAACCTAACCCAACCCACAGTATTCCCTAATTCAGATAATGTCAAGATTAGCGAACCCAACATATCTATATCAAAAACAGCAAACCTGATTATACTAATGTAAAGAATAACGAACCCAATAATCTTTTAAAGAATAGTGAACCCTGCTGTGATTGTGTTCTCTAATCTTAGGTATGGTCAGAATTGGAGAAAACTGCTTGTTTTATTGTTTATTTGAACAATGTTGTCCTTGTTTCTCTCATTAATCACTGTCTTTGCACTCATCCTTAATTCTAAATACTTATTTCCCAATGCAGTCCCCAGACATGACTGGTATGGGGGTTGGGGTTGGTACAAACAAGTGTTTTCTGATTGAAACAGAACACCCGGTTTAATGAAATCAACAGGAAAACTGTTGTAAAAAAAAAATCAAGTCTAATAGCCTGTTGGGTGTTTTGTGGATATTGGGATTTACATCCTTAAGTGTAGTGTGACTTTGGATAATGTAATACATTATTTTTTCACCTAATTTACCTCAAGTTCATTGCGTGAAGCTCTTGTAAACCAGTAAGGTGATATTTTCTAAAGTCAGGTATTATGTACAAAATGCCACAAGACAAAGGTAATCCCTGTATAAAAACACAATTGCATATTTTGCACTTCTATTTTATTTCCTAACACAGAAATGGAAAACTGCATATAAAATTAAAATAGATTAAGTTGATGATGTTGAATTGTTGATGTTCCAAATTGATCAGATGTTGAAACTGATACCTGCAAAGAATTCCTCATTTGATCTTGGGAGGCTTTTTTGAAAGTTCTTTTACGCCCATCTCAAACATTTCTATGTAGGTTGGCAGGTTGCATCCTGTGCAATTATTGGCCACATTATTGTCTTCCCTTATTAGGGAATTAATTAGGGTGTCCATACAGAGGAGGTATTATTTTCTAATGAAAATAATAATAATATCAATTATAAAATAATAATAAAATGAAAAATAGAATAGTAGTTGTTCCATTTTTCATATTGTGCATGATGGCTTTATATTACTTTGGTCATACTCTGATTTAAGACTTCATTTCTAATCAGACAATTCTAATGGTTTAAAAAAATTATCTATTCTTGTTATCATACTATACCATTTAATTTTTGTATGGTTTTAATGTATATATGGAATAGAAGTGCAAAAATTTACTTTTTGTGCAATTTTGATAAATGAAATAGAAGTGCAAAACATAATGGTGATTTTATCATCCTTGTTGCATAATATGAATTATTTATTCTACATCTATAGAAATTGTTTTATGATGATAAGCAAGAAAATGTAGGATAGTAGACATTGTCATGTGGCATTTTGTTGCATATCCTTTCCAGCTTCTCAGTTTCTGTATTAATGACCATTTCTCTTATGATTCTATAGATGGTCAGTAGGTCACCTATTTTTTTTGTTTATTCCAGAGTTGGGGTTTCCAACTTTAACAATCTCTTCATATGGCAGTTTTGAAAGTGTTGGGGCCATATTCGTAATTGCTGTTTAGGTTCTTTCAATTTTCTTTATAACCTTTTTAAGTACTGGGTGTCCATAATGTTGCTGCATACTGTACTCCAGTTTTGGCCTTATCAGTGTGATTACTAGTTTCTTTACCATTCCTTCATCCAAATAGGTAAAGGCCCCCTTTGTTGGTCATAGCAGTTTTTTCTGTCTGTTTATCAGGTGCCATGTCCTTTGTGATAATCACTCCAAGGTCTTTTTCAGAACTCACTACTTTCTTTACTTCCTTTGTACCGATTTTATATTGTCATGACATTCTGTGAGTAACCTAGATTACAAATATCCTTTTTGTAGTGACAGTTCTGTATTACAGACATTTTCTTAGCCAGTGAAACTTAAAAAAAAAAATTCAATGCTTCATGGAACAAAAAAATAAAATAAAATAAAATAAAAATACATACATACACATACATACATACCAAGGCTTTTTCCCTCTTTCAAGGGGAGGTAGCCAAAAAGAAAAAGGCATAAAATAATTTCTACCCATTCCATCCCCAAATACACTCCACTCCCCTCCACCCTCCCTCTTATCTTAGCACCTCCTGGATGACGGGTCATCCCTGCACCTTGTCCACTGCCCTGGGTCAGAGGCAGTGTCGCAAGTCACACCACATCCACAGCAAGGCCACTTCATTAAAATGAAAATGAAATAAATAAAAGCATGGCACAGGTAGAGAATATTGTTAGGGATCTTACAATTTTTAAGGTCATCATAAGAGATTGTACTCTGTTAAGTTATCTAGAGAAAAGATGTAACTTAGTGGATCTATTGCTGGTGTGTCAAGTTCAAAAATTGAATTATTTACCTTCATTGGGAAGGGCACCAGTTTGTACAGGTTGAATCTAAATTCAGAAGCGAAAGGAACCTCTGTTATTATTGAAGAAACACTTAAGTATGCAGTTTACAAGGGATAATAGAATGATAGCTTTACTTCACCAAAGAAAGGTTGGAAATTACAATCTTAGGTGAGTTAATTATCCTTACAAGTTGGGGCATTGGGACAAGGGAGGACACGACTTTACCAGAATTTGCGACAACTAAATCTTGCACAAAGGATTCCAGGACACACAGGATTCCAATCCATTACTTTGAGGATAATTGACTTGAATATTAATTTTGTTTACCTTAGATAACTTACATAATTCTTCCAAGATTTTGTTGTTAAATTCAGCAGCATTGTCTGAAACTGAGATCTTGGGAGTTGTGAAATTACAGATTACTTGTTCATATAGTACTGAAGCAATTGTTTTGGCTCTCTTATTTGGAATGGGTGTGTTGTTGTCAAATACAAAATCTTGACAGATAATCAATGGCAAGAAACACATATATTGGTCCTGGAGCTGCAACGTCTACGTCGTGGGACCACCCCCCAACCCCAAGAGTTGGGGGCCAATCAGCAGCAACCACCCCTGGCCATCAGCTCTACGCAGATGGCACCGATCCCCAAGGAGGAGCTACGGCTACCTGGGGGAGTACCACAATCCTTTTTTTTTTTTTTTCCAACACACAATGTTACGTTTTTTCTGCACTGAGGGGTCATTTTCCGGCGATCACCCCTCTTCTACTTTTAGCCGGAGATGTGGAGAGCAATCCTGGGCCCACCACAAAATACACATGCCCAACATGCTCTAAACCCATTACTTCGAGCAGACAGACAAAGGGCTCAGTTCAGTGCAATATGTGCAAAAACTGGGCCCACCTCACTTGTACAACACTTGCTGACACAAACCAATACACAAACACTTGGACATGTTCTACCTGCCCTCCAGTAACCCCAATCCCACCTCCCCAACCACAGCCAACACCCTTACCCACTCCCAATTTCCCTTTGCCCTTGCCCCCGATTAGTACTCCCTTTCCTTTGTCCCCGATCTCTCCTTTCCCCCCCTCTGACCCAGATCCTACACCTTCCCCACTACCACCCCAACCTCAACCCCAAACGGCAACATACAACACATACAAAACACACAACATCAACATATTACAACATATTACAACATTGACGGTATTAACACTAAAAAACATGAACTTGAACACTTTCTTAAACAACACAACATACACATTGCAATTCTACAAGAAACAAAATTAAGACACTCACACAAAACACCATCATTTCATAATTACACCACCATCAGACAAGACCGGACTGACGGCAGTGGCGGTGGACTCATCACCCTGATCCACCATTCCATCTGTTTTGTGGACACAAGTGCCACAACCAAAATTCTCCTCCCTACCACAGATAACACAACAGAAACCCAATCCATTCGTATCCGCACAGGCAACAATTCGACACTAACAATAGTTAACGTGTATATTCCCCCCCAATCATCCCCCACAGTTCCAAACACCTTCAGACCTCAACTCAGCCAACTAACCTCAATCCCCAACCTGATCATGGGTGGTGATTTCAACGCCAAGTCGTCTGCCTGGTTTGTCGACAACCCTGACACAGACAGAGGGCTTGATATACAGACTCAATTCGACTCATTGACTATCATGAACAACACGCATAATCATACACATATCCCATACCAAGCCCTCTACACTCCCTCCTCTCCTGATATCACCTTTTGCTCCCCCTGCCTAACCCCAACAACATCATGGAGAGTGGTCGGAGCCCTTGGTTCTGACCACCTTCCAATCATCATCACCACCAAAACAAGATGCACCCCAGCTGGCCACAGACACACTTACACCAATTACAAGAGAGCTAACTGGGAAGCCTTTACTGAAGAGACAGAACAACATTTTGAAACACTTAACAGTACACCAATCACAAACATAAACAATGCTGTGCACGCTTTTAATACAATCATACAAAACGCAAACAAGAGATACATCCCTAGAGGCAACAGAAAATCACACAACCCCAACTTCACACCAGAAATCCAAGGCCTCATCAGACAACGTGACACACTTAAACACGATACCCCCACACCTATCCCTCAAAACATAGCAGACCAAATACAAACACTAAACACTGTGATTGCCAATAAAATACATGAACAAAAAACACAAAATTGGCTAAACTTTATCAAAACACTTGATCACAAAACAAACACCAGCAAATTGTACAAAACACTCAACAGCATCACACTATCCAACACTAACACTACACGCTCTCACGCAGCAATAATCACAACAATAGATAATCTACCCTCAAACAGACAACAAGCAAACGCACTCATACGTCATTTTGCACAGACGAGCCATCTTACATCTCACCCTGACGACCGACGCACCATTCGACGTAAGAAAGACTTCCCCACAGACTCAGACTATACACCCTTCATAGACAGTCAGACAAAACTCATAATGCATAATCTCAAGCACTCATCTGCCTGTGGCCCTGATAACATAAGCAACATCCACCTAAAACACATTGGACCACAAGGTATACACGCACTCACAAACATTGCAAACTACAGCTATTCACACAACACTATACCTGACATCTGGAAGCATGGTAAAATAATCACCATTCCAAAACCGAACAAAGACCCAACAATCCCAACATCGCACCGCCCAATCACACTTCTCTGCACCCCCTCTAAAGTCATTGAACGCCTAATGCTTAAACTTGTCACACCATATATTCCCCTTGCTGACTCACAACACGGTTTTAGGCCACTACACTCCACAAACACTCTTCTGACAAACCTCACACAAAGAATTTTAGATGGCATCAATTCAGATAGGCCCCACCACAGAACACTTCTTATAACATTGGACATTAGTAAAGCTTTTGATGCTATCCCCCGCCACAACCTAACAAATAAAATATATAACACAGACATGCACAATAACACCAAAAGATGGCTGGCCAATTATCTGGCAGGCAGGAATGCTCATGTGTCATATAATGGCCAATCATCGCACATCAGAAACATTAAGAACGGAGTACCACAGGGCTCAGTTCTATCCCCCACATTATTTAATCTATACATGCATGACTTACCCACGCCAGACACCTCAGAAATACAAATCTCTTCCTACGCAGACGACATAACAATCACATGCACACATCGTAACACAGACAAAGCTGCAGAAATAATCCAGCCTTACCTTGACACACTCAACACATGGTTCATCACAAACAGACTCAAAATAGCTCCAACCAAATCTACAGCAACACTTCTCACCAACTGGACAAAAGAACACAAATACATACCTCATCTCTACATCAACAACACTCTAATACCACACACAAACACACTGAAAATTCTTGGTGTAACATACGATACATCCATGTCTTTCAAACAACACCTCACAAACATAAAAAACAAATGCACACCTAGACTTAACGCACTTAAGTCAATCACTGGAACAACATTTGGACAAAACAAAGAAACTAATATAACAATATACAAACAATGCATACGCTCAGTGATGAATTATGCGAGTCCTGCATGGGCTCCTAATCTCAGTGAGACACACCACAATACCCTTCAAATCATACAAAACAAAGCCCTAAAAACAATTACAGGCTGCACAAATACATCACCTACAGACCATTTACACCATGAAACAAAAGTCCTCAAAGTCAAGGACCACCTCGACATGAGAGGCACACAAACACTTGCTGCAGCCACCACAAACACACCACACCCGCTACACTACATAGCAGAACACCCGCACACACCAAGAAACATTAAAACTACACCCAAAGACCTTTATTACACACAGATACTCTCTTCTCTTCCTCCACAACCACCAAATACCAGCCTCCGGAAACATATTCATAATCATATCACTCACCGCTCCATTAACACACTGAAAGACAACACACTGCTGCATGCCAGACCCCCTGATATCCACCCTTCTGAATCCTCTCTCCCACGAAAGGACAGAGTCCACTTGGCCAGACTGCGATGCGGTCACCACCCAGCACTTCTAAGCTACCAGAAGAGGCTGGACGACCGTGTTGTGGACAGCTGCCCAGGATGTAACACTTCACCCCATACCATACAACACATAATGGAAGACTGCATTATACACAATCATGCACGCAAACAACACAACATACACTCTATAAAGGATTTGTGGGAAAACCCAGTTTCGGCTGTGGCCTTCCTTGGGGAGACGGGACTGCTCGGACAGACAGTCTAGGGAACGACAACAACAACACATATATTCCTTTTCAGACAACTCAAGTGTATCTAAGTGAATTTTTCCTGAGGTTTATGTGGTATAGGATATGATAGCACAGGAGCAGACTTGGGTGTATCTCCTTTGACCTCTGTACATCTCAAGCAATTGTCAATATGTAAGTGAATATCTCTCTTCATGCCTAGCGCAAAGTATTCAACTATGATTTCACTAAGATCCCTAATTCAGCCTGACATATTGTCATGCCCTCCTTTTTTCAATGTTGCAAATCCTATCAATAGATCTGGGAAGACCGATTCTTCTACAGCTATCACCAGAATGTACAAGTGCTCGTTTTTTTTTCTTCAAAATAACATAAAAGTCAGCCTTATCTAATGTTTTAACTGACTTTCTATTAGTCCTTGCAATGAGTGATGGATTGGTTCCATGATTTTCATTCCTAGTTTCAACCTTTTAAGCCTTTTACTGGTTATAACATTTACTACAGATCCTGTATCAATAAATATTTGAATAGGTCTGTAGGAGAGAGGCCAAATGCAGAGTATGGGATCCAATATATTTGACATTTCGCCCAGCAGGGCTTCTTCAGAAATGTTAGAATATATTGGATCCCATACCCTGCGTTTGGCCTCTCTCCTACAGTGCTGTTGCAGTCGTTGCTGCTTTTAGTCACTTGAATAGGTCTATTGAATGATTGACTCACAATGATGGGTCCTACAGAACTCCTTCCAATTGTTATAGTAAACGAGAGAAAAAAATCTTCCTGTGTTGTTGTTCTCTTTTTCATCCCTTTTCAGTACACTATAATGTCTGTCCCTCTAAGGTTAGCTCTGTAGTGTTGTTTTATTTCGTGTCTTCTGGGGTTTTTACTCCTGTTTCTGGGTAATACAAAAAAAAATTTGGCATTCCTGTGCAATCCTGTGTTCTATGTCCTACTCAATTGTGATACAAACAAAAAGTTGGGTTTCTACAATGATATTCATCATGACTCATATTTTCAGTTCCTGCAAATAATCTCATAACACCCATGCTGTCCCAGTTTCCTACAATTATGGCACTCAGTCTAGCATTCCTTGAGGTGCTTCTAACTCTATTTTAAAATCCTCTGTTTCTGTAATCACTCCTAATTTTCCTAGTTTCTTTGTTGTTGCATTATTGTCATGATATATAGAATATTTGCTTTACTATCTTGATAACCTTGTAAAAGATAATCTCCCCTATGTCTCCCCTACCCTTCTCAGGATCTACATTTTCTTTCAACATTTCTACCTTTTTCCTTTCATCAATTATGTTTTTTGTCACTATGAGTATATCAATTATATTAATGAATCAATTTACCCCTATTGTATTGACTGCGAGGTAATAACCTCTTGACGGAGAAATTCCGTGGTCATTCTAACTATTATAATTACAAGTATAATACATGCGAGTTTCTACCTTCTCTGTTGATGATGTCGATTTGAATAGACTCCTTCTCTTCAACTCAACACATATGGGCGCGCACGTCAGCAACTCATCCTTTTCCTTGTAGTCGTCCCTATCCTTCACTAGATCGTTCTCGTACCAGCATGGGGATTTGCGTCCTTTCCTTCGCTGCCGCCACTGTCACCACTGTTGCCACCCTTGTGGCCCTTGTTAACATAGGAGAAAGCTTGGCGGGACGTTTTGTCTTCCTTTTTGTTTGCCATTAGCCCAAAAAGCCATCTGCAAAACTCTCCCTATGTGGAGTATGCAAGACTTTGACAGCAAAGCAAGTAGTGTGCCTCTACGTTAAAGGTTGCTTTAATTGGCCTAGTTCTTCATTGGTTCCGAACGCCGCTGCCAAATTCGTAGATATAAATAAGGTGACGTATCAAACGTGTTCAGTGTTTACATTCTCTCGTGCCAGACATGCAATTACTATAGACATAAACCGTTACTCGATAAGATAATTTTAAAAGTTTGTTTTAGTACTGGTTGATTGAGGGGCAGGGTTGAATCCACCCTAACCCCCCCCCCCTCCATGTAGGTGACAGTCCCACTACGAAGTGCATCGTAGGTAATTAATAATTACTCCTTTGGGTAGGAGAGAAGTATGGAATTTCAACCCACAACTAGGCTAACAAAGCAAACACCGCTATAATGACCAGTTGACCATTTTGATAATCGATTTTACTATGTGTTTTTAGGCAACAGTCCTACTATTACATATCTCAAAAAGTTAATCTCAATTTTTTTCAGAAAGGTAACTATCAACAAAGAAAACCCGATGTGGCATCTATAGCTCAGATATATCACAAGGCATCTTAAACATCAAGTGATGACCCACACAGGAGAGAAATCCGTTCCAATGTGACCTATATTATGCAAAAGGTTGTCACATATATCATATGATGACCCACATAGTAGAGAAGCCTTTCCAGTGTGACTTGTGTGATTCTACTTTCTCATAAAGCGTAATCTCAAACATCACATGATGACCCACACAGGAGAGAAGCCATTCCATTGTGGCATGTGTGATTCTGCTTTCTCCCAAAGTGTTTACCTCAAACGTCACATGATGACCCACACAGGAGAGAAGCCGTTTCATTGTGGCATGTGTGATTCTTCTTTCTCACGAAAGAGTCATCTCAAATGTCACATGAGGACCCACACAGGAGAGAAGCCATTCCAGTGTGACACGTGTGATTCCGCTTTCTCACATAAGAGTAGTCTCAAAGATCACATGGTGACCCACACAGGAGAGAAGCCTTTCCAGTGTGACATGTGTGATTCCGCTTTCTCACATAAGAGTAACCTCAAACATCACATGATGACCCACACAGGCGAAAAGCCGTTCCAGTGTGACATGTGTGATTCCGCTTTCTCACAAAAACGTGATCTCAAACGTCACATGAGGACCCACACAGGAGAGAAGCCATTCCAGTGTGACATGTGTGATTCCGCTTTCTCAGGAAAGGGTGGTCTCAAACTTCACATGATGACCCACACAGGAGAGAAGCCGTTCCAGTGTGACTTGTGTGATTCTGGTTTCTCACAAAAGGGTAATCTCAAAAGTCACATGAGGACCCACACAGGAGAGAAGCCTTTCCAGTGTGCCATGTGTGATTCCGCTTTTTCACAAAAGGGTGATCTCAAACGTCACATGATGACCCACACGGGAGAGAAGCCATTCCAGTGTGACATGTGTGATTCCGCTTTCTCAACAAAGCGTAATCTCAAACGTCACATGATGACCCACACATGAGCGATGCCATTTCAGTGTGACCTGTGTGATTTTGTTTTCTCACGAACGAGTCATTTCAAATGTCACATGAGGACCCACACAGGAGAGAAGCATTTCCAGTGTGACTTGTGTGATTCCACTTTTTCACAAAAGGGTCACCTCAAATGCCACACGATGATCCACACAGGAGAGAAGCCTTTCCAGTGTGACTTGTGTGATTCCACTTTTTCACAAAAGGGTCACCTCAAATGCCACACGATGATCCACACAGGAGAGAAGCCTTTCCAGTGTGACTTGTGTGATTCTGCTTTCTCACAAAAGCGTGGTCTCAAACATCATATGATGACCTACACTGGAGAGAAGCCTTTCCAATGTGACACGTGTGATTCTGCTTTCTCACAAAAGAGCGATCTTAAATGCCACATGACTACCCACGCTGAAGAAAAGCAGTTCCAGTGTTACCCGTACAATAAAGCTTTTTCACGTAAGGACGTTCTCAAACGTCACAGGAACACCCATACAGGAGAGAACCCATTGCAGTGTGACCAGTGCAATAAATATTTTTCACGAAAACTGTTCTCAAATGTCACAAGATGATCCATATATGATTGAGCCTTTTACAGTGTGACCTGTGGGATGAAGCTTTCTGAAATAAGAATGTTTTGAAATATCACGTGATGACCCACTCCGGGAAAAATGCCTTTCCAACAGCTTGAAGGAGCAGTATCTACACAGCATATGATAATGAGTGCAGGTGAGAAGACTTGTATGACTTGTGCGATGCAGCTTTCTCGCGAGATGCTTTCAAATGTGACATGATAACTCACACGAGGTAAGAACTTCAAGTTCATCGGGTAATAGCGGCACTCTTGATTCTATCATTTATATTTATAGGTTTTAGGGAACATATCAGGAATCAAGGCAATCATAACCAGACGTAGGTGGCAAGGTATACTCCCTTTGTCATTTCTACCTATTTGGTATGTGCCGTTCCCATACCAACGGAATCAGCATTTTTTAACCCCTTCCATACGATGCCGCACACGTAGGCGTCATGAGGAGCAAGTGGATTCGCGACGCTGCCATATCGGCGTCTTGATTATATTTATTGTAGTCGCCCCTGTGTTTTTACATTCTCCCAAATGCGCCCTTAATCCCATTCTCTGTGGTTTTCAAAATTCGCGGGTGAAAGAGAGAACGATCGATATAAGCGGCGACTATATTTTATGATGCGAATATTATTTCGTTACGTCATACGGCTGGCATTGGCTGCTGCCCGCGAGATTTAAGTCCCGTATTGAAGTGGTTAAAGGAGAAACTAGGAGAGTTTGAATAAGCCCATACCACCGGAAATATCGACAACTAGGAATGCCCGATGTGAGTAATTCAATTAGGATGGGTGACGACGTACAAGGGATGGACGAAGCCGTTGTCAAGGTTGTCAAGGTTGAGAATGAACATGTAGGAATCCCCCGAGATGACATATACAAGATCCTACGTGAGTTTTGCAGTGACGTGGTGACTTCCTTGGTTCAGTGGTTTAAGATCCTCACCAAAGGAGTTCTGTGATGGACATTTACCACTTTTTTTTTAATGTCCATCACAGAACTCCTAATAAAGACGACCCTGGAGTATAAAAAATACCATGTCTTGATTGTAATAAAATGCACTGGGGATGAACGGGGCGTGATCTACTTACTAGGATAAAAGAACGTAAAAATTCAGGCAAATACGGCCAAGAAAACTCAGCTGTATTCCTCTATTCAAGTCTTTTAGATCACAGAATAGATTGGAAAAATGCAGCCTCACTCAGGGCACGTCACTTGAGGCTTACCTAGTTCCTTTTTGTAGTTTTCTCCTCTGCATATACATTCTTGTCTATGTACCCAATAATTGTAACTGCAGAAGAGGACCACAGTGATCGAAATATACGTTTTACACTATCTCAGCTTATCTTTCTCCAAGGGTGGGTTTAAGTTTTATTTTACTCTTGTGTTGCGACATCAATGTTACTTGCTGTGTATATGTATGTACTGTATATATATATATATATATAATTGTGTGTGTGTGTGTATACAGGTAGTCGTCGACTTACGACTGATCGACTTTACGACCACGAGATAATGCAATAATATTTAACATTAATAGAGTAATAGAATTGCAAAATTATGCCTGGCAGTGCAGTATAATTACTCCGCACGCCGCGAGACTTGAGTACGATAGTTTTGGCAGGCTGCCGGCAGCGTCAGCATTCCAGCCACCTAAATATTTTTTTCATTTTGTTTGAAGTAAAATGTTTCTTAATTTGCATTGCATTTTGTATTATTATATGTTTTGCAAGAAATGTAACAGTAATTTTTTTCTATGCCTAAGCTAGTTTGTTGTCGATAATGATATGTTCGGTACAGTACCTAAACGAAAATAATGTGATTTGAAATAATTTTTCCTAATTTTGCCTTGCATTTTCTATTTTCATGTGTTTTTTGATTAATAAAATGTAACAGTAAAACTTTTTTATGCCTAGTCTGTTGTCGATAACATTATGTTCGGTACAGCATTTTGTATTTTTATGTTTTGTGATTAATAAAATGTAATAGTAACTTTGTTTATGCCTAGTCTGTTGTCGATAACAATATTTTCGGTACAGTACGTAAACGAAAAAAGTGTGTTTTGAAATAAATTTTCCTGATTTTGCCTTGCAATGATTTTAATTTAACCAACAAAAAAGTATTTGTAGGTCAAAGATGACAGGACTTGATGCATAGGCTTAGGCTACGTTTCCTAACGAAAATGATAAAATATGAATAAATATGAAACAACGTAGCTCAAAGATAATAAGATTTTATTCAGTATGCATACGTTTCCTAAAGCAAGTCTGATGGTAAAATAATAAAAAGGTTAAAAAATACACTATTAAATATCATAGGTCAAAGATGATAGGATTTTATTCAGTATGCTTAGGCCTAGGCTACGTTTCCCAAAGAAAATCAGATAAAATTATAAAAAGGTTAAAATATATACAACATAGATTAAAGATGCTAAGATTATTTCAGTATGATAAATATATATATATATACAGTCACAAAAATAATATTTAAAGGGTAATATATATATATACACACATATATATATCAAGGACTATTACACAAGACGTGCGCACCCAGATTTTATATTTGACAAATGTATGGGGCAGAAACGTGGAACATAAGAGAAGGAGTTTGAGATGAGGTGTCTGAGAAGTATGGTGGGGGTTACTAGGCTGGATAGTGTGAGAAATGAGGTGAGGAGGAGAACAGGGGTGAAAAAGGATTTGGGAGATAGGGTTGATGAAAGAATATTAGGATGGTTTGGACACATGGAAAGAATGAGTGAAGAAAGACTAGTAAAAGAGGTATGGAAGGCAGATGTGGGGGGAGTGAACATGAGGGGACGTCCTAGGATGAGGTGGATGGATGGGGTGAAGGGGGATTTGGGGAAGAGGGGAATGTCTGTTGAGGAAGGAAGGGAGAGGACGGAAGACAGAGGTGAGTGGAGAATGGTTGTATATGGATGATGTTGTGACTGCATGAGGAGGAATGGGCGGGGGGTGGGGGGTAGTAGTATGTGTGAGTAACTTTTGACGCAGCCCAAAGGGATTTCTCCCCGTCCTCGCCTTATATGCAAAGGGGGACGGAGAGGGGGGGTCGCCGATTAAATGAAGCGGCCTTGCTGTGGATGTGCTGTGTCTTGCGACACTGCTTCTGACCCAGGGCGGTGGGCAGGGTGCAGGGATGACCCGTCATCCAGGAGGTGCTCAGATGAGAGGGAGGGTGGGAGGGGTGTGGAGTGTATTTAGGGATGAAATGGGTGGGAGTGTTTTTGTGCCTTTCCCTTTTTGGCTACCTCCCTTGGAAGGGGGAAAAAGCCTTAGTATATGTATGTATATATCAAAACTAGAAACCTAGCATTGTATATAGGACAAATATATCAACTATTGACTTATTCAATGCAGTATAAGTTAATATAAACTTTTATAGTGAAATAAGAAACTATTTTTAAGGCACTGTTATGCTTTGAAATGCCAATTTTAGCCGGACTTAACAGGTATTGTATGAGGTTAGTGGACACCAGGGTTAGCGATTTTTTTTTTCTATCTTTTTAAAAAATATTTAAAAAATCGATTTTTTTTTCGATCAGATTTATTTTATTAAAATAGATTTTTTTTTTTTTTTTTTTTTTTAGATTTTAAATATTGTGGGATTGCTATCTGATATGCGATTTGATTGCTAAAGGACATTTTTAGCATATCAATGGAAGGAGCAGTGTTATAGACTTGCCACAAGTTTTAATCCACCGAACTCGCAGAGGCAAAGATGTTCTTACAGAGTGGAGTTCCTCAGGGTTCCGTTCTTTGGCCACTTCTATTCATAGTATATAGCAATGATATAGACCACGTACTGAAATCTATCGTGTCCAAATTTGCTGGTGATACAAAACTGTGCGGAATGACAAATGATCACTTAAACCAATGGTCTGAAAAGTGGCTAATGGAATTTTACACAAATGCAAGGTTATGCACATAGGTAAAAATAACAATAAGTACGATTACAAGTTATAAATTCGTTAACAAAAGTGGATAGTGAAAAGGATCTCGGGTTGATTATCAATAACGATTTCAAATCATCTAAACAGTATATTTCAGCCTTTGAGAAAGCAAACAAGATTCCAGAACTGATTGCGTGATCTTATGACTTCAACCACAATTGGAATATGCCGTTTTCTTATGGTCTCTGACTTCCATTAGACATTGACAGATTGGAAAAAGTACAGCGGCGAGCCACAAAACTGATTTCAAATACCAAAAAGAATTATAAGAAAATCAATTAAAACATATGAATCTATTTTCCCTAAAAAGCGTAGACTCAGGTGACTTGACACAGATTTAAGATTCTGAAAAGAATTGACATTAAAAGTGACATTTTTTCACACTATTGGTTATCATTTCTCAATTTGTTTATTATTATTTATCTGTCCATTTATTATTTACTATTTACCTGATAGGTTATAATTTAACTTTACCTATTTATTTTATTTGTTATTATTATCACTATTTTATTTATCGTCATAGTTTTTTTCGCATCCGACCGAGTTATGGACCAAAAGGTCTCCTGTTGGGATGCTTCTCCTTTGTAATCCTTTGAAGTTGAAATGGTTCGGTGTAGGGGTGGGATATGGAAGCACCCACTCAGCAGGCGGGCGTAGTGTACCGCATTGGATGTTTGGATTGTGATGCAGATTACATAGGAGAAACGCATAAGAAGCTCGCCACTAGCATTGAAGAACATAACGGGCAGTTAAACGGAAAGATGCAGCCTCAGCACTTTATAAACACATGAACGAACTACAGCACAACACTGACTGGGAAGGAGCGATAGTGATACACAGAGACAGCTCGAGGAAAAGGAGATTATTCTTAGAAGCGTGGGCGACAAAAGAAGTTAGCGTAAATAGGTGCATAGACTTAAATCCAATATACCTGGGCACTAGGAGCACAATGACACTCAACATAACGTGAGAGAGTACATGGTGAACAAAGGTCACAGTGTGTATCAACGTGATTTTATTTGTTTCCTTTTTCGTTCAAGTGTGTATTTCACTTTTTCACTTGTTGTGCAATTTACATTTTATTGTATTCTTTTGTTAACATGGGAGAAAGCTTGGCGGGACGCTTGGTCTTCCTTTCTGTTTCCCGTTAGCCCAAAAAGCCATCTGCAAAGCACTCCCTATGTGACGTACGCAAGCAAGATTTTGACAGCAAAGCAAGTAGTGTGCCTCTGCGTTAAAGATTGCCTCACTTGGTCTAGTTTTTCATTGGTTCCGATCGCCGCTGCCAAATTCGTAGATATAAATAAGGTGACATATCAAACGTGTTCAGTGTTTACATTCTCTCATGCCAGACATGCAATTACTATAGACATAAACCGTTAGTCGATAAGATAATCTTAAAAGTTTGTTTTAGTACTGGTTGATTGAGGGGCAGGATTGAGTCTACCCTAACATCCCCCCCCCCTCCATGCAGGTGACGTTCCCTCTACGAGGTGCATCGTAGGTAATTAATAATTACTCCCTTGAGTAGGAGAGTATGGAATTTCAACCCACAACTAGGCTAACAAAGCAAACACTGCTATAATGACCAGCTGACCATTTTGATAATCGATTTTACTATGTTTTTAGGCAAATCATTCTTATAATAGAGGATGGCATGTATGAAATGGTTTGTGTACAAAACACCAACAATCCTACTATTACATATCTCTAAAAGTTAATCTCATTTTTTTTTTCTTTTTCAGAAAGGTATCAACAAAGAAAACCCGATGTAGCATTTATAGCTCGGCTATCTCACAACTCATCTTAAAAATCGATTGATGGCCCCCACAGGAGAGAAGTCTTTCTAGTGTGACCTGTATTTTGCAAAAGATTGTCACATATATCACATGATGATCCACACAGGAGAGAAGCCATTCCAGTGTGACATGTGTGATTCCGCTTTCTCACAAAAAGGTAATCTCAAACATCACATGATGACCCACACAGGAGAGAAGCCATTCCAGTGTGACATGTGTGATTCCGCTTTCTCACAAAAAGTTATTCTCAAACGTCACATGATGACCCACACAGGAGAGAAGCCATTCCAGTGTGACACGTGTGATTCCGCGTTCTCAGGTAAGGGTCTCCTCAAAAGTCACATGATGACCCACACAGGAGAGAAGCCCTTCCAGTGTGACATGTGTAATTCCGCTTTCTCACAAAAAGGTACTCTCAAACATCACATGATGACTCACACAGGAGAGAAGCCATTCCAGTGTGACATGTGTGATTCCGCTTTCTCACATAAAGGTGATCTCAAACGTCACATGATGACCCACACAGGAGAGAAACCATTTCAGTGTGACGTGTGTGATTCTGCTTTCTCACAAAAGCGTAATCTCAAAGATCACATGATGACCCACACAGGAGAGAGGCCATTCCAGTGTGACCTGTGTGATTCTGTTTTCTCACATAAGGGTACTCTCAAACATCACATGATGACCCACACAGGAGAGAAGCCATTCCAGTGTGACATGTGTGATTCCGCTTTCTCACAAAAAGGTATTCTCAAACGTCACATGATGACCCACACAGGAGAGAAGCCATTTCAGTGTGACGTGTGTGATTCTGCTTTCTCCCAAAAGGGTCAGCTCAGACGTCACATGATGACCCACGCAGGAGAGAAGCCATTCCAGTGTGACTTGTGTGATTCTGATTTCTCAAAAAAGAGTATACTCAAACGTCACATGATGACCCACACAGGAAAGAAGCTATTCCAGTGTGACATGTGTGATTCCCCTTTCTCAAAAAAGAGTAATCTCAAACGTCACATGATGACCCACATAGGAGAGAAACCATTCCATTGTGACATGTGTGATTCCGCTTTCTCACAAAAAGGTAATCTCAAACATCACATGATGAGCCACACAGGAGAGAAGCCATTCCAGTGTGGCATGTGTGGTACCGCTTTCTCACAAAAAGGTAATCTCAAACATCACATGATGACCCACACAGGAGAGAAGCCATTCCAATGTGACACGTGTGATTCCGCTTTCTCACAAAAGGATAGTCTCAAATGTCACATGATGACCCACACAGGAGAGAATCCATTGTAGTGTGACATGTGTGATTCAGCTTTCTCACAAAAGGGAGATCTCAAACAGCACATGACTACCCGCGCTAAAGAGAAGACATTCCCGTGTGGCCTGTGCAATAAAGCTTTTTTTCACGTAAGGGTCTTCTCAAACGTCACGTCACATGATTACCCATACAGGGAAGAACCCATTGCAGTGTACCAGTGCAATAAATATTTTTCACGAAAAACTGTTCTCAAATATCACAAGATGATCCACACATGGTTAAGGCTTTTACAGTGTGTCCTGTGGGATAAAGCTTTCTGATATAAAGATGATTTGAAATAGCACGTGATGACCCATTCCGAAAAAATGCCTTTCCAACAGCTTGAAGGAGCAGTATCTAATAGCATATGATAACGAGCGCAGGGGAGAAGACTTTCTTGTATGACTTGTGCGATACAGTTTTCTCTCGAGATGCTTTCAAATGCCACAGGTGATAATTCGTTCCCATACCAACAGAATCACCCTGTTATGTCACCCATACCACATCCTCCAGGTTTTAGCGGGAAAGGATGGCGTGTCCCCAGCTTGGTTATCTACTCTTCAGTGAAGACAAGTTTTATACTGGGGAGTTGCCAAAAATTTCAGTATTAAGGGAGAATCTGGGAGAGTTTGAATAATCCCATAACTCCGAAAATATAATTAGGAATACCCGTCTGCGGTATTGGCTGCACGTTATTGTGATAAAGTAGCATGCAGTTGATACTCTAGGGTCTATGTGGGGTGCCCCTATGGACCAGAGCCACATGTAAGAGGCCGGTAGTGTACGAATGGAAATGAGCTAGGGCATTAGAATAATTCAGACTCGACGCCTGCTCGAGGGCGATGTTATGTCTATGTGAGGGCGACGTTTTGTCTATGTAAACACACCGATGGTGGTGACTGTTTTATATTCGATTATGTAATCAAACTCTGTAAGCGTAGGTTACCTTCGTTTGACTAATGCTGAGGTAAACAATTTTTGCTAGTGGCATTGTAATGGCTTTCCGAAATGGTGCAAGGTGGAGAAGGAGGAAAAAACTATTGGTGCATGAATTCAAAGTCACGCCCATAAGGAGTGACATTTATTTGAAACGTCACTGGAGATTGGATTAGAAAAATTAGTGACGTCAGACGAAGGTAGCTTAGCGTAGGATACGGGATCTCGTCAGAGGATATAGAGAGAGGATCGAGAGAAGATATAGAGAGGGTGTGGAGAGAGGATCAGGAGACGATGTAGAGACGAGAGAAAAGAGATCCCGAGTGTAAGCAGAAGGTGAAATTACAGTGAAAGAAGAAAGAAAATTCACCACCCTTTTATTAACCCAAAGGACGAGAGGAATAGGCATGGGGCCTAGAAAATAGTGAGACTACAGGAAAAAGAAGGCATTGGGCCTACTGCTTAAGAGGAACTTGAATATTAGTGAAACTCACGTAACGAGAGGCAAGGGGCCTTGAGACGAGTGATATTACAAGTCAAATTTAAGTGACAGTGGTGACAAGGGGAGGTGAAACACACATCATTTTGTCTGTTATAGAGGAGGACTCTTTTCCCAGAGATATGATGACACTTTTATTATACTGCGACTGTCCTGTCCTGTTCCACTTCTCTGAATGTTCATTTCTTTGTTTTCGCCTACCTTCCCTGTGGTGGGGGACAGAAAGCTGCCACCAAGTATTCCTACTTGGATCGTAAGAGACGGGGGTTGGGACAATTAGGATGTGTGACGACATACGAGGGACGGACGAAGTCGTTGTCAAGGTTGAGGAATGGGATGGCGATCAGTTATAGCGTGGAGGAAGCGGTATACAGCTGGAGTAGTATGCATGAAAATATAGATGTAAGTGCTACCACCGTCGCCGCCCTTGTAATCCTCACTTTGTGGATATGGCGACTCACTTCTGTTAGTTATAATCTACTGTCCAGAAGAATGAAAATGTAGGAATCCCCCGGGAGGACATATACAAGGTCTTAGCGAATTATACTTGCCAACTACAGCGAGTTGTGTACACCCCCCCCCTTCTTTGAGAGCGAGCGCCGCGAGCGCTATTTGCAATAGCTTCACAGACTTGTACATCGGTTATCATGCTTTCGCGGCTAGTGACCAATAGATCGAGTAAGTTTCCATGTCTTGTGGGCTCTTTTACATGTCGAACTAAGTATTTGTCAGCGAGAAAATCCATCAAGCGACTACCTATATGGCCGTGTAGGGTCATCCAATCAATGTCAGTACAATTGAAATCACCCATTATGAATAGGTCCTGGTTGCAGAAACTAGACAGTTCTTGAAACACCAGCTTGTCGTCTGCTAATGATAATGTCTTTGGCCTATATATTGCACCTACATTCGTTTTTGTCCATTTGTTTGGATTAGTTCAACCCACAAACTGTCATATGCATCCTGTTACACTTTAAAACAGAAGTATTGACATTGCTCCTAACGTATAACAGGACACCCCCACCTTTCTTGTGACTTATATCTTGATGAAAGTGCTTAAATCCCGCAATATTAAATTCAGTTTCAAACTCTCCCCCATTTAGCCATGTCTCGGTTATTCCTATTATATCGAGATTTTCGCTTTTGACGTATACGCCTGTATTTCTTGTATGTACTATATGAAATAAAAAATGTGATGGTTTGTTCGGAGCTGCCTAGTGTAGGCCTTATGGTCTCTTGCAGTCTCCTTTGTTCTTATGTTGTATGCATGATGTAAAAAGAGTTATATTAAAACAATTTTAAAATGTGAACTGTTGTGTTATTTTTCCATTAACCTCTTTGGTACGAGTCAAATTATCGCGGGAAGCATCAGCTGCCTGATGCACGATGATGCATCACCATACTCGCGTTATACGGCAGTATTGCTCGTTCCCTTCCACTCTGAATGTTATAACCACAGAAAATATGATCAGCAGGGCAATTCGCAGAGTTTTGGAGTCACTCGGCCACAACTACAAAATAAATATAACCATGACACAGGTGCCGGTATGCTCATACAAGTATAGGGACAGTTTCCCACATTTTCCGCCATTGTCACTTGTTCACATGCGAGAGGACACCTTTCAACATTTTATCAATTTCATAATTATTAAAGTGCGCTAAGGATAATGTGACTTATGGATATCACATTTCAAAATCAGATATCAATATATAAAAGAAAATTATGAATGAAATGGAAATGCCCATTATTATTGAGTCCTATATCAATACTTAGGGATGACGGGATGACCCGTCATCCAGGAGGTGCTAAGATGAGAGGGATGGTGGAGGGGTGTGGAGTGTGTTCGGGAATGAAATGGGTGGGAATGATTTTATGACCTTTCCTTTTTGGCTACCTCCCTAGTAAGGGGGAAAAAGCCATGGTATATGTATGTATGTATGTATATCAATACATAGAAACATAAATATTTCAGTGATTTATGATTATGTACAAAAAGGGGTTGCACCCACGAAGATTAGTAGTTAGACGAAAGCCTTTATTGGCTTCACTGTTGTAACTAACATACAACTTTGTAAATCACATGGTAGAGCGGTCAGTCCCCGTTCCCTCGCTTGCATCCTATATAACGTCAGATTATATAGCCTTCGAATTGGTCAACCTCTCAGCGATGCTGACCTCTCTCGTCGAGAAGGGAATCGCAGGCAACCTTCTGGCATGGGTACAGGCATACTCCCTAAACAGACGGGCTAGAGTCCGTTTCCAGGGCTCCGTGTCTAGCTACAAAGACCTGGAATACGGCACCCCTCAAGGAGGCATCTTGAGTCCCTACCTGTTCAACGTGCACATGGAAAACATAGCCTCCCTCCCACGACCACGGAACGTTGAGATCTTCATATATGCTGACGACATCGCCATCGTTAGCAATGGACCCAACTGTCGCACCAATGCCCAAAAAACACTCAACACTAGACAATAGAGCTGCACACACCTAGGCTTCAAGTTAAACGTAAGGAAGACAAAAGCCATGGCTATTAAAATGGCAAACCCAAGGCCAATCTCCATACACCAGCAAGATCTTGAGTGGGTGGATGACTTCACCTATCATGGAGTCACTGTGCAGAAAACCTTGTCATCCTCTTTTCAAATCCAGAAGCTCAAGCAAATGACAAAAACGAAGACAGCTCCGATGAGGTATATGCAATGACTTGATGCGGGTGCCAGCCGCCAGGTACTGGAACACTACTACAAGTACTGTATCCGATCCATTATTGAATATAGAGCACCTGTCCTATCACGGTTGGAAGAATCACTTGAAGTTGCACAAAACAACGACCTTCGCCTCATCCTAGGTGCTCCCATGTGGACCAGAAAAAGCAACCTGAAGATGGAATCTGGCATACCACCACTGATGGCCAGGATTCAGACCCGGAACTGCACCGCGGCAGCCAAGGCCCTGCTGAGTGACAGAGACTCACATCTCAAGGACCACCTGGACGCGCACCCGGACATACCACGACCAGATACATACATCGGACACCTAAGAGACCAAATCCGCGCGAAAGGCATGGAAGGGCACCTACAGGCTCTGAAGCCAGACAGGGCATGCCTGAAGTACCAACCTCCAGCCCCGTGGATATCCCCAACAACTACTTTCAACCACACACAACTACCACACGCAAAGAATCACTGCTCACCAGGGGAACTGAGAGACGCTGCGCGAACAGCGATCCAGGCAACGGAGGCCCAGGGTGGATTTGTCTGCTACACTGACGGCACTGTCGACCCGGAGAACGGCATAACAGGTGCAGGAGTATACTCCGCAACATACACCGCCGCCTGGCGCACATCAGACCACTGCTCGACCCTACAGACTGAGCTGGTGGCAATGCAAAAAGCCCTGGAGTACTCAAGCCAACTGCAAGGGCCGGTGATCATACACACAGACTCTCTTACGGTGACACAAGTACTCCAGAAGAAGGACATACCCACCAACATAAACATTATCATAACAATACTCTACCTCCTGCAGATACACAACAAACAAAATCGCCCAGTCATCATCAACTGGATACCCAGCCACATAGGGGTACACGGAAACGAACGAGCAGATGAGCTTGCCAAGACAACACGCTACCATCCTCACATAGAAATCCAAGTCCAACCATCAACCACATTATTCAAAAGCTGGGCCAGAGACCACCTACAACGAACAAAGGTAGCCAACCACAGAAGATCGATAAGCTCAGCATCAACAAACGCAAAGTGGAACGAGAGGGCCACCAAACTGTGCCCTCATCCAGCCACCAAGATCGCCGACAGAGGACTCGCCGTGATCATCCACAGGCTCAGGTTGGGGTACAAGTACTGCTGGGAAATCATCAAACGACAGGAAAAGGAATGCGACCACTGCGGGATGAACACCTCAGAACATCTCCTTCACTGCCAACTAGAGTGCGCTCACACCATCGCCCTGAGAAGAGGTAGACAATTTAACCCCATGGCCCCCGAAGCTTGTAAGACTGGAGACGACGTAGTTTACAACATCACCGAAAACATAGAACGGCTCGCCCACATCCTGGTCGGATACCCTCCGCCCAGATAACTACAAAAAGGCCCGTGTGTAGATAAACATTATCTACCGAATTAAAAAAAAGTCGGATTGGGGTACAACTACAAGTGCTGCGGGAAAGTAGCAGGGCGGACGGCAGGAAAGAGACTACTGCGGTATGACCAACCCCTCCCTCCCTCCTTCACTACCTCCTCGGTCAGAGTGCAATAACACTATCACCTTGACAGGAGGAAAACCAATCGAAGACACGGCCCCCCGAAGACCGGAGGAGACTACAAGAGGCCATTACTGTGAGTACTGCCCTGCTGTCTAAATGATAATATTGACCCGTCTGGATGCATATTAGATCACGTCGCCCTCTTCGTTTTTCCTGTGTAAGTTAAGGTGCATACACATCTCTACGTAACAGATTGTTATCCAGTGTTAGGTATATTGATAAAGGCTAGGAACAATATCAAACAAATCCTACATCAGCAATCAAACCCCGCATTTCTTTACATCATAACCGATGTTATTAAACAGCTTTAGTATGCCTGTGAGCAAGACTTTTTTACACATGCCCAATCCTGGATGAAAAAAAAGCACCAGTACCGCTATCATCTCACCATTACTTCCTACATTGAGCAGAACTTTTAAGTAAACCACAGCTTGTGAACGGTCAGATCGTAAGGAGGCGGATTTCTGGATTATGAAGCCAAAGCAGATTAGTTACCCCTTGATAGAGCTTATGATTACAAATATTTTCGTTAAGTAGGGGTAAACTATGTAAAAACATTTCTAAAAGTGCCTTTGTACATTTGCAAGAATGTTTGAAATAGTTTAGACATTTGTGTCACGAAAGCTGTAAGCAAAGAAGGAAACCACACAGGTAAGGAAAAGATTATTGTAGGCGTTTGCCAGACAGACTACATGATTAGTTTGATGCCTGGAAGTTGCAGGCCATTATGGCTGTAGCTGTCTAGGTGTTGGATACTTTAGAATGCTGTAGGTTAGTAATGAGATTAAATTAGGTATTGTTCTGTTGAAAGAAAGCCAGCGTTTCAAAAATTGGAGGGGGTGCTGTCAAATAACAATAGCCCCTTAAGAACTAGAAAGTAGTTAACGGCATATGCCGATGATTTAGAACAATTCCAAGTACTGGATAAGAATTTTGACTTCGGTGTGGAATTAGGTATATGTGAAGATGCATGCTAGTCTTTTCTAATCACCGCTGATGTTACTGTTGATTTGTGGTACTCCTCATATCTGGGGTGGAAAAAAACTGAGAATGATAAAGCTAGTTGTGATACAGGTAAGAATTGCAGACTTGAGATTTAACATAATGTAACCTAACCTAATTGTTGGTAACTCTAAAGATGCTTGTCTTAGTGTTTTGAAAATTGTTGCTGATGTTACTATGAATTCACTGTATCTAAACATGGGCTGGTAGATGATATAGGGAAGGGTTGAAGACTGGCAAACATATTTGTGAATACTTAGAATTATGTAGAATCATAACTATACATTATTGTAAAAGAATATGTATGGAAGAGAAAGAAAATTATCTTGTATTAAATTATCTCGTATCGAATACAAGAAACAAATCAAACAAATACCATTGAAAAATCTATTTGCCATGAGGGAGAGAGGGACTGGGGAGGTTAGATATGGTCAGAATAGGAGAGTACTATGCTTGATTTATCGTTTATTTGAACAGTGTTGTAATTTCTTTCATTAATCACTGGCTTTGCATGCTTCTCTAAATCGCAATACTTATTTCCCAATGCAGTCCCCAGATGGGGGTGGTTGGGGGTTTAGTACAAACAAGTGATTTCCAATTGAAATGGAACACCCAATTTGATCAAATCAACAGGAAAACTGTTGGAAAATAATACCCGGTATATGGTTCATGTCAAGAAAAGTGACCCCAATGATCCTCATCTAAAGAATGGCTATCCCAACATAACCTAACCCAACCCACAGTATTCCCTAATTCAGATAATGTCAAGATTAGCGAACCCAACATATCTATATCAAAAACAGCAAACCTGATTATACTAATGTAAAGAATAACGAACCCAATAATCTTTTAAAGAATAGTGAACCCTGCTGTGATTGTGTTCTCTAATCTTAGGTATGGTCAGAACTGGAGAAAACTGCTTGTTTTATTGTTTATTTGAACAATGTTGTCCTTGTTTCTCTCATTAATCACTGTCTTTGCACTCCTCCTTAATTCTAAATACTTATTTACCAATGCAGTCCCCAGACATGACTGGTATGGGGGTTGGGGTTGGTACAAACAAGTGTTTTCTGATTGAAACAGAACACCCGGTTTAATGAAATCAACAGGAAAACTGTTGTAAAAAAAAATAAAGTCTAATAGCCTGTTGGGTGTTTTGTGGATATTAGGATTTACATCCTAAAGTGTAGCGTGACTTTGGATAATGTAATACATTATTTTTTCACCTAATTTACCTCAAGTTCATTGCGTGAAGCTCTTGTAAACCAGTAAGGTGATATTTTCTAAAGTCAGGCATTATGTACAAAATGCCACAAGACAAAGGTAATCCCCGTATAAAAACACAATTGCATATTTTGCACTTCTATTTTATTTCCTAACACAGAAATGGAAAACTGCATATAAAATTGAAATAGATTAAGTTGATGACGTTAAATTGTTGATGTTCCAAATTGATCAGATGTTGAAACTGATACCTGCAAAGAATTCCTCATTTGATCTTGGGAGGCTTTTTTGAAAGTCCTGTGCAATTATTGGCCACATTATTGTCTTCCCTTATTAGGGAATTAATTAGGGTGTCCATACAGAGGAGATATTATTTTCCAACCAAAATGATAACAGTAATAATAATAAAATGATATTGATAAAATAAAAGATAGAATAATAGTTGTTCCACTTTTCATACTGTGCATGATGGCTTTATATTACTTTGGTCATACTCTGATTTAAGACTTCATTTCTAATTGGACAATTCTAATGGTTTAAAGATTTTTTATTTATTCTTGTTATCATACTATATATCCATTAAATTTTTGTATGGTTTTAATGTATATATGGAATAGAAGTGCAAAAATTTACTTTTTGTGCAATTTTGATAAATGAAATAGAAGTGCAAAACATAATGGTGATTTTATCATCCTTATTGCATAATATGAATTATTTATTCTACATCTATAGAAATTGTTTTATGATAATAAGCAAGAAAATGTAGGACTGTGGACATTGTCATGTGGCTTGTCAGTTTCTGTATTAATGACCATTTCTCTCATGATTCTATAGATGGTCAGTAGGTCACCTATTTTTCTTCTTTGTTCCAGAGTTGGGGTTTCCAACTTTAACAATCTCTTCATATGGCAGTTTTGAAAGTGTTGGGGCCATATTCGTAATTGCTGTTTAGATTCTTTCAATTTTCTTTATATTCTTTTTAGTACTGGGTGTCCATAATGTTGCTGCATACTGTACTCCAGTTTTGGTCTTATCAGTGTGACTACAAGTTTCTTTACCATTCCTTTGTCCAAGTAGGTAAAGGCCCCCTTTGTTGGTCATAGCAGTTTTTTCTGTCTGTTTATCAGGTGCCATGTCCTTTGTGATAATCACTCCAAGGTCTTTTTCAGAACTCACTACTTTCTTTACTTCCTTTGCACCAATTTCATATTGTTATGATATTCTGTGAGTAACCTGGTTTACAAATATCCTTTCTGTAGTGACAATTATGTATTACTGACATTTTCTTAGCTAGTGAAACTTCATCAAATTATTTCAATGGTTAATGGAGCAAAAAATGAATAAATATATGAAATAAAAATAAATAAATAAATTGAAATAAAAATACATTCATATATCAAAGGCTTTTTCCCCCTTACACGGGGGGTAGCCAAAAAGAAAAAGGCATAGAAATCACTACCACCCATTTCATTTCCAATATATTCCACTACCCTCCTCCCTCCCTCCTATCTTGGCACCTCCTGGATGACAGGTCATCCCTGCATCCTGTCCACTGCCCTGGGTGGTCTGAAGCAGTGTCGCAAGATACAGCACATAAATTCTGGGACCCCCCCCTCTCGGTCCCCTCATGCAGAAAAGGAAAAGATGGGGAGAAATCCCTTCGGACTGCATCAAATTTTTCCTCATACATACTTCCTCACCCCCCATCCCCCACCCACTCCCTCTCATGCATCACAGCCTCATCTATACACAACCCCTCTCCATTCACCCCTATCTTCTGTCCTCTCCTGTCCTTCCCCTACAGACATTCCTCTCTTTTGTAAAGCCCCTTTCACCCCAGCCATCCATCTCATCCTAGGATGCCCCCTTATATTCACTCTTTCCACCTCTGCCTTCCACACTTCTTTTACTAATCTTTCTACACTCATTCTTTCCATTTGTCCAAACCATCCTAATACTCTTTCATCAACCCTATCTCCCAGCTCCTTTTCCACCCCTGTTCTCCTCCTCACCTCCTCATTTCTCACTCTATCTAGCCTAGTAACCCCTATCATACTTCTCAGACATTTCATCTCAAACACATTCAGACTCCTTTTCTCTTCCTCTCTCATGTTCCATGTTTCTGCCCCGTGCAATGCTGTTGGCACAATCACTCCTTCATATAACCTCCTCTTAGCATCATTCCCAGATGTCTATTTCTCATTACACTTTTTAATTCACCAAGGCATTTACTCGCTTCTCTCAATGTACATTCTACCTCCACCCCCACTCCTCCCTTTCCTGTCACATTCGCACCCAAGTATCTGAAACTATCCACTTCCTCCAGTTTCTCACCCTTAATGCTCACTTCCAGCCTACTGTCACTCTCTCCCTTTGTACATCTCATCACCTTACTTTTGTCCACTTTTATCTTCAGCTTCCTTCTTTCACACACCTTCTCATACTCTGTCACTAACTTCCTCAATCCCTCCTCTGATCCTGCTACAAGCACAGTGTCGTCAGCAAGCAATAGTTTGCTCACCTCCCTCATTTCTCCATTTCCTTTAATCATCTCCAACCCCTGACCCACTACCCTTGCATTCCCATCCATGTATAGATTGAACAGTCAGGGTGACATAACACACCCCTGATGAAGTCCCACCTTTACCGCAAACCATTCACTCTCTCCATTTCTAATCCTAACGCAAGCTCTACTACTCTCATAAAAACTCTTGACTGCTCTTAACAGCTTTCCTCCTATCCCATATATCTGCAGTACCTCCCACAGTTACCGCTGGGGGTGGTTCAAGGAGGGAGTCACAAAGTGTGCAAAGATGGTGTGTGGAACAAGAAGGTCAGGAGGAAATAGAAGGAAGGGTAGTGAATGGTGGGATGAGGAAATGAAGAAGGTTGTAGAAGAGAAGAAGAGAGCTTACACAGATTGGTTACAAAATAGGACAAGGGAGTCATATGAGAGGTACAAAGAAAAGAAAAGAGAAGTAAAGCAAATGGTAAAGGAGGTAAAGAGGAGAGCAGATGTGAAGTTGGGTAAGAGTATGACAGAAATTTTGAAAGTAATAAAAAGATGTTTTGGAAAGAAATTAAGAGAGGAAGAGGAGGCGAATCAAGTAGAGAAGAAAAGGTAAAAGGTGCAGATGGAGAGATGATAATGGAGGAGAAGGCAGTAAAGGGAAGATGGGCAGAATATTTTAGGGAGTTGCTTAATATAAAGGAGGATAGGGAGGGAAAGATAGCTGCAGTGGGAAATGGTAAGAAAATGAGAGTGATGAGTGAGGAAAAGGGAGGAGAAATAAGGAAGGATGAAGTGAAGGCAGCAGTTAAGATGATGAAAGCAGGTAAGGCTCCTGGTATGGATGGATGCCATGCAGAATGTCTTGAAAAAGGAGGTACAGTGATGGTGGACTGGTTGGTGAGGTTATTTAATGTTTGCTGGAGAGAAGGTAGAGTGCTTGTATAGTTCCACTTTACAAGGGAAAGGGGGACAAGTGTGAATGTAGTAGTTTCAGAGGGATTAGCTTGTTAAGTGTAGTTGGGAAGGCATATGGGAGGATCTTGATTGAGAGGATTAGGAGAGGAACAGAGGGAGTAAATGGTGAGGAACAGTGTGGGTTTAGGACAGGTAGAGGTTGTGTAGATCAGATCTTTGTGGTAAGACAGATATGTGAGAAAGGTATAGGAAAGGGGAAGGATGTTTTGTGGGCCTTTATGGATCTGGAAAAGGCTTACGACAGGGTAGACAGAAAGGCACTGTGGGAGGTTATGCGGATATACGGGATAGGAGGAAAGCTTCTGGGAGCTGTCAAGAGTTTTTTATGAGAGTAGTAGAGCTTGTGTCAGGATTAGAAATGGAGAGAGTGAGTGGTCTGAGTTAAAGGTGGGACTTCTTCAGGGATGCGTTTTGTCACCCTGGCTGTTCAACTTATACATAAATGGGGTAGTGCGAGAGGTGAATGCAAGGGTAGTGGGTCAGGGATTGGAGATGGTTAAGGAAAATGGAAAAAAGTGGGAGGTGAGCCAGCTGTTGTTTGCGGACGACATTGCGCTTGTGGCAGGATCGGAGGAGGGATTGAGGAAGTTGGTGACAGAGTTTGGGAGAGTGTGTGATAGAAGAAAGCTTAAGATAAATGTGGGTAAAAGTAAGGTGATGAGATGTACAAGGGGTGAAAGTGGCAGTAATCTGGAAGTGAGCATTAATGGAGAGCAACTGGAGTAGGTGGATGGTTTTAGATATTTGGGTGCAAAGGGTGGAGTAAAGATGGAGGTAGAATGTAGATTGAGAGAAGCGAGTAAATGCCTTGGTGGTTTAAAAAGTGTAATGAGGAATAGGAATCTGGGAATGGATGCTAAGAGGAGACTGTGTGAAGGAGTGATTGTGCCAACAGCTTTGTATGGAGCAGAAACATGGAACATGAGAGAGGAAGATAGAAGGAACTTGAATGTGTTTGAGATGAAGTGTCTGAGAAGTATGATGGGGGTTACTAGGCTAGATAGAGTGAGAAATGAGGTGAGGAGGAGAACAGGGGTGGAAAGGGAGCTGGGAGATAGGGTTGATGAAAGAGTATTAGGATGGTTTGGACACATGGAAAGAATGAGTGAAGAAAGGCTAGTAAAGGAGGTATGGAAGGCAGATGTGGAGGGAGTGAACATGAGGGGACGTCCTAGGATGAGATGGATGGATGGGGTGAAGGGGGCTTTGGGGAAGAGGGGAATGTCTGTTGAGGAAGGATGGGAGAGGACAGAAGACAGGGGTGAATGGAGAATGGTTGTATATGGAAAATGTTGTGATGCATGAGGTGGAATGGACGGGGGAATGTGGGGTGAGGTGGTGTGTGTGAGAAAAAATTTTGACGCAGCCCGAAGGGATTTCTCCCCATCCTCTCCTTTATATGGGAGGACGGAGAGGGGGGTCGCCGATTTAATGAAGCGGCCTTGCTGTGGATGTGCTGTGTCCTGCGACACTGCTTCTGACCCAGGGCAGTGGACAGGGTGCAGGGATGACCCATCATCTGGGAGGTGCTAAGATGGGAGGGAGGGTGTGAGGGGTGTGGAGTGTTTTCGGGGATGGAATGGGTGGGAATGATTTTATGCCTTGTCCTTTTTTGGCTACCTCCCTGGTAAGGGGGAAAAAGCCTTGGTATATGTATGTATGTATGTACCTCCCACAGTGCCTTCCTGTTGTAATTATGGACACCCTAGTTCTTCATTGGTTTGTAAGCCTTTTCCAGATCCATAAAAGCCCACAAAACATCCTTACCTTTTCCTATACTTTTCTCACATATCTGTCTTACCACAAAAATCTGATCTACACAACCCCTACTTGTCCTAAAACCACACTGTTCCTCACCAATTACTTCCTCTGTTCCTCTCCTAATCCTCTCAATCAAGACCCTCCCATAAGCCTTCCCAACTACACTCAACAATCTAATCCCTCTGTAACTACTACACTCACACTTGTCCCCCTTTCCTTTGTAAAGCGGAACTATACAGGCACTCCTCCAGTTCTCCGGCACTCTACCCTCTCTTAAACAAACATTAAATAACCTCACCAGCCAGTCCACCATAACTACTTCCTTTCTTCAGACATTCTGCATGGCATCCATCCAACCCAGGTGCCTTACCTGCTCTCATCATCTTAATAGCTGCTTCCACTTCATCCTTCCTTATTTCTCCTCCATTTTCCTCATTCATCACTCATTTTCTTAGCACTTCCCACTGCAACTACCTTTACCTCCCTATCCTCCTTCACATTTAGCAACTCCCTAAAATACTCTGCCCACCTTCCTCTCACTGCCTTCTCTTCCATTATCATCTCTCCATGTGCACCTTTTACGTTTTCTTCTCTACTTGATTCGCCTCCTCTTCCTCTTTTAATTTCCTTCCAAAGCATCTTTTTATTACTTTCAAAACTTTCTGTCATACTCTAAATTAAATAGATAAAAGCATGGCACAGGTAGAGAATATTGTTAAGGATCTTACAATTTTTAAGGTCATCATAAGAGA
Organism: Oratosquilla oratoria; assembly: GCF_046742065.1. Classification (NCBI taxonomy): domain Eukaryota; kingdom Metazoa; phylum Arthropoda; class Malacostraca; order Stomatopoda; family Squillidae; genus Oratosquilla; species Oratosquilla oratoria. The sequence continues at coordinate 36,684,261 of NC_134788.1, forward strand.
TTGTACTCTGTTAAGTTATCTAGAGAAAAGATGTAATTTAGTGGATCTATTAGTGGTGTGTCAAGTTCAAAAATTGAATTATTTACCTTCATTGGGAAGGGCATCAGTTTGTACAGGTTGAATCTAAATTCAGAAGCAAAAGGAACCTCTGTTATTATTGAAGAAACACTTAAGTATGCAGGTTACATGGGATAATAGAATGATAGCTTTACTTCACCAAAGAAAGGTTGGAAATTACAATCTTAGGTGAGTTAATTATCCTTACAAGTTGGGGCATTGGGAGAAGGGAGGACATGACCAGAATTTGCGACAATCAAATCTTGTACAAAGGATTCCAGGACACACAGGATTCCAATTCATTACTTTGAGGATAATTGAGTTGCATATTGATTTACTTAAGGTAAATTAAGTAACTTACATAATTCTTCCAAGATTTTGTTGTTAAATTCGGCTGCATTGTCTGAAACTAAGATCTTGGGAGTTGTGGAATTACAGATTACTTGTTCATATATTACTGAAGCAATTGTTTTGGCTCTCTTATTTGGAATGGGTTGTAAAATACAAAATCTTGACAGATAATCAATGGCAAGAAACACATATATCCCTTTTCAGACATAGGTAACAAGTGTATCGTAAGTGAATTTTTCCTGAGGTTTATGTGGTATAGGATATGATAGCACAGGAGCAGGCTTATGTGTATTTCCTTTTACCTCCGTACATCTCAAGCAATTGTCAATATGTAAGTAAATATCTCTCTTCATGCCTAGCCTAAAGTATTTAACTGTGATTTCACTAAAATCCCTTACTCAGCCTGACATATTGTCATGCCCTCTTTTTTTTAATGTTGCAAATCCTATCAATAGATCTGGGAAGACAGATTCTTCTACAACTATCACCAGAATGTACAAGTTCTCTATTTTTTTTTTCCTATTATAGAAAATAACATAAAAGTCAGTTTTATCTAAAGTTTTAAATGACTTTGTATTAGTCCTTGCAATGAGTAATGGATTAGTTCCAAGATTTTCATTCCTAGTTTCAACCTTTTAAGCATTTTACTGGTTATAACATTTATTACAGATCCTGTATCAATAAATATTTGAATAGGTCTTTTGAATAAATCTACTCACAATGATGGGTCCTACAGAAGTCCTTCCAATTGTTATAGTAAATGAGAAAAAAAAATCTCCTGTGTTGTTCTCTTTTTCATCCCTTTTCAGTACCCTATAATGTATGTCCCTCTAAGGTTAGCTTTGTAGTGTTGTTTTATTTTGTGTCTTCTTGGGTTTTTACTCCTATTTCTGGGCGAATACAACGAAACTTGGTGTTCCTCTTCAATCCTGTGTTCTATGTCCTACTCAATTGTGATACAAACAGAAAGTTGGGTTTCTACAATGATATTCATCATGACTCATATTTTCAGTTCCTGCAAATAATCCCTAATAACACACATGCTGTCCCAGTTTCCTACAATTATGGCACTCAGTCTAGCATTCCTTGAGGTGCTTCTAACTCTATTTTAAAATCCTCTGTTTCTGTAATCGCTCCTAACTTTTCTAGTTTCTTTATTGTTGCATTATTAATGTCATGACATATGGAATATTTGTTTTACTATCTTGATAACCTTGTAAAAGATAATCTCCCCTATGTCTCCCCTACCCTTCTCAGGATCTACATTTTCTCTCAACATTTCTATCTTTTTCCTTTCATCTAATATAATTTCTGTCACTATTATTCAGTATATTTTTTATCACTATTAGTATATCAATTATATTAATGAATCAATTTACCTCTATTGTATTGACCAGGGCCCCCGAGAGGAAAAAATGTGCTGGTGCGAGATGATTGTGTTGCACCATACTATACATTCTGAGATAAGAAATTGTGTATGTTGGCTATCGCTAAAATATTTGGCACATGGAAATCTCTATCAGCTTCAAAGCAACAATAAAAATTCATGCATAATTGCCCACTTTAATTTTCAATTTTGATATTCTTGGGTCCCTAGACTCTTATGGGCCCTGGTGTGGTGCACTGGCTGCATCCCCTCTTGAAGGGCCTGGTACTGACTTCGAGGTAATAACCTCTTGATGGAGAAATTCTGTGATCATTCTATTATAATTACAAGTATAATACATGTAAGTTTCTACCTTCACTGTTGATGATGTCGATTTGAATAGACTCCTTCTCTTCAACTCAACACATATGTGTGCACATGTCAGCAACTCATCCTTTTCCTTGTAGTCGTCCCTATCCTTCACTAGATCGTTCTCGTACCAGCGTGGGGATTTGCGTGCACTACGTTGTCCCATCTGTTGCTTGGAGTTTGTGAGTAGTTGCTTGCATTTTCTTTTGTAGACAAATGATTGTGTTTTGTTCCTTCAAAGATGTTGCTTGCGATGATAGTTTGGCTGCAGCAATACTCTACATATGTGGAAGCACGTATGCTGCAGTACATTCTTTATATGTAGTCTTTAGATATGTGCGCTGAGTGTTTCTTCGGAAACGTTTTATTTGCGTGCGTTGAGTGTTTCTTCGGAAACATTTTATTTTTCGTGTGTTGAGTGTTTCTTTTCAGAGATGATTTATCAGTGTGTGTCCTTTCCTTTGCTACTGCCACTGTCACCACTCTCACCACTGTTGCCACCCTTGTGGTCCTTGTTAACATAGGAAACAGCTTGGCGGGACGCTTTGTCTTCCTTTTTGTTTGCCGTTAGCTCAAGAAGTCATCTGCAAAATACTCCCTATGTAATGTACACAAGATTTTGACATCAAAGCAAGTAGTGTGCCTCTACATTAAAGGTTGTTTTAATTGGCCTAGTTCTTCATTGGTTCTGAACGCCGCTGCCAAATTTGTATATAGAATGAAGGCGACATATCATACGTGTTTAGTGTTTACATTCTCTCATGTCAGACATGCAATTACTATAGATTTAAAGTCACAAATTAGTGAACACCACAACTGAATCTGGAGAAAATTGTGTTGTCATTCTGATTTACAAGTAAAATAGAGAATAGACATACTGTAAATTTGTCACTAATTTAAATGTAATTAATTTGTAGTGGCTGTTCTCATGGTGAATCTGGTACTCGATAAGATAATCTGAAAAGTTTGTTTCAGTACTGATTGATTGAGGGGCAGGGTTGAGTCTACCCCCCATGTAGGTATAAGTGGTGACAGTTTAGGTATGGTTGGTAGGTCATTTATTTTTCACTCACTAGTGTCAGAAATGATAGTTTTATGCATAGAGTTTTGGCATTATTACAACAAAATTAACTCGTGTTATTGACACATGAAAAAAATAGCAGTGTAAATCAATATCAGATTTAGATGCGTCCCACTATGAAACTATAATATCTGACACCAGGAAGTGTGTGGCTTCAGTCAAAACCATCACCTTTGCCATGTGTGCTTGACTTGGACTGTTGGGGTAGGTAAATAATAGTCTCTCCTTGGAATAGGAGAGAAGTATGGAATTTCAACCCACAAGTTCTAGGCGAAAGGGTGTAGGGTGGGCGAAATGTATGCTATAACTCTGCCACCCCCTTTATAGGAGGAAAGGGTATGTTGGTTTTGTTGTATTGTCAACAGTTGCAACTGCTACACGGATTGGACAGTGGTTTGTGTCATAGAATTAATCTGGCAACTTTATGTTTGTTTACATTGTTGTGAAATATTATGGATGAGTCGAAGCAAACAACACATATAATGACCAGTTGACCATTTTTGGTGTTTCCACTATATGAAGTTGATATAATGTGTGTATTGTCATGACCAACAAAGTGATCAGTGACCAATGTTAACAGTGGTGGTTGTTGGCGAATAGTGTGGGTACGTAGGTGGGCATCTTTTCAATGGTTGGGACAATGTAATTGGTGTGGATGTAATGTGCACGCATCACATTTTCATGAGTGTTTTTCATAATCGATTTTACTATGTGTTTTTAGGTAAAATATTCTTATAATAGGGGATGGCATGTATGAAATGGTTTGTGTACAAAACGCCCACAATCCTACTATTACAAATCTCAAAAAGTTAATGTCAATCTTATGATTACATTTTTTTTTTTTTTTTTCAGAAAGGTAACTATCAACATTTGTGTGGGAAAGTTATCCAAAGATTCCATGTATTTGTTATACAGCAAAGAAAACCCGATGTGACATCTACAGCTCAGCTATCTCACAAGTCATCTTAACTATCAAGTGATGACCCACGCAGGAGTACATTTTTTCTAGTGTGACTTATATTATGCAGTTTTCTCACCAAAAGATCATCACATATATCACATGATGACTCACATAGTAGAGAAGCCTTTCCAGTGTGACTTGTGTGATTCTGCTTCCTCACAAAAGCGTAATCTCAAACTTCACATGATGACCCACACAGGAGAGAAGCCGTTCCAGTGTGACTTGTGTGATTCTGCTTTCTCACAAAAGCATAATCTCAAACATCACATGATGACCCACACAGGCGAAAAGCTGTTCCAGTGTGAGATGTGTGATTCCGCTTTCTCACGAAAGGGTTGTCTCAAACTTCACATGATGACCCACACAGGAGAGAAGCCGTTCCAGTGTGACTTGTGTGGTTCTGCTTTCTCACAAAAGCATAATTTCAAAGATCACATGATGACCCACACAGGCGAAAAGCTGTTCCAGTGTGAGATGTGTGATTCCGCTTTCTCACGAAAGGGTGGTCTCGAACTTCACATGATGACCCACACAGGAGAGAAGCCGTTCCAGTGTGACATTTGTGATTCTGCTTTCTCACGAAAGAGTGATCTCAAATGTCACATGAGGACCCACACAGGAGAGAAGCCATTCCAGTGTGATTCGTGTGATTCCGCTTTCTCAATAAAGAGTCACCTCAAAAGTCACATGATGACCCACACAGGAGAGAAGCCGTTCCAGTGTGGCATGTGTGATTCTGCTTTCTCACGAAAGAGTGATCTCAAATGTCACATGAGGACCCACACAGGAGAGAAGCCATTCCAGTGTGATTCGTGTGATTCCGCTTTCTCAATAAAGAGTCACCTCAAAAGTCACATGATGACCCACACAGGAGAGAAGCCGTTCCAGTGTGGCATGTGTGATTCTGCTTTCTCCCAAAAGGGTCATCTCAAACGTCACATGATGATCCACACAGGAGAGAAGCCATTCCAGTGTGGCATGTGTGATTCTGCTTTCTCCCAAAAGGGTGATCTCAAACGTCACATGATGATCCACACAGGAGAGAAGCCATTCCAGTGTGACATGTGTGATTCCGCTTTCTCACTTAAGGATCATCTCAAACGTCACATAATGACCCACACAGGAGAGAAGCCTTTCCAGTGTGACTTGTGTGATTCTACTTTCTCACTTAAGGGTGATCTCAAACGTCACATGATGACCCACACAGGAGAGAAGCCATTCCAGTGTGACATGTGTGATTCCGCTTTCTCAACAAAGCGTAATCTCAAACGTCACATGATGACCCACACATGAGCGATGCCATTTCAGTGTGACCTGTGTGATTTTGTTTTCTCACGAACGAGTCATTTCAAATGTCACATGACCCACACAGGAGAGAAGCATTTCCAGTGTGACTTGTGTGATTCCACTTTCTCACAAAAGGGTGATCTCAAACGTCACATGATGATCCACACAGGAGAGAAGCCATTCCAGTGTGACATGTGTGATTCCGCTTTCTCACGAAAAGGTATTCTCAAACGTCACATGATGACCCACACAGGAGAGAAACCATTTCAGTGTGACGTGTGTGATTCTGCTTTCTCCCAAAAGGGTCACCTCAGACGTCACATGATGACCCACGCAGGAGAGAAGCCATTCCAGTGTGACTTGTGTGATTCTGATTTCTCAAAAAAGAGTATACTCAAACGTCACATGATGACCCACACAGGAAAGAAGCTATTTCAGTGTGACATGTGTGATTCCCCTTTCTCAAAAAAGAGTAATCTCAAACGTCACATGATGACCCACACAGGAGAGAAACCATTTCAGTGTGACGTGTGTGATTCTGCTTTCTCCCAAAAGGGTCACCTCAGACGTCACATGATGACCCACGCAGGAGAGAAGCCATTCCAGTGTGACTTGTGTGATTCTGATTTCTCAAAAAAGAGTAATCTCAAACGTCACATGATGACCCACATAGGAGAGAAACCATTCCATTGTGACATGTGTGATTCCGCTTTCTCACAAAAAGGTAATCTCAAACATCACATGATGAGCCACACAGGAGAGAAGCCATTCCAGTGTGGCATGTGTGGTACCGCTTTCTCACAAAAAGGTAATCTCAAACATCACATGATGACCCACACAGGAGAGAAGCCATTCCAATGTGACACGTGTGATTCCGCTTTCTCACAAAAGGATAGTCTCAAATGTCACATGATGACCCACACAGGAGAGAATCCATTGTAGTGTGACATGTGTGATTCAGCTTTCTCACAAAAGGGAGTTCTCAAACAGCACATGACTACCCGCGCTAAAGAGAAGACATTCCCGTGTGGCCTGTGCAATAAAGCTTTTTTTTCACGTAAGGGTCCTCTCAAACGTCACGTCACATGATTACCCATACAGGGGAGAACCCATTGCAGTGTACCAGTGCAATAAATATTTTTCACGAAAAACTGTTCTCAAATATCACAAGATGATCCACACATGGTTAAGGCTTTTACAGTGTGTCCTGTGGGATGAAGCTTTCTGATATAAAGATGATTTGAAATAGCACGTGATGACCCATTCCGAAAAAATGCCTTTCCAACAGCTTGAAGGAGCAGTATCTAATAGCATATGATAACGAGCGCAGGGGAGAAGACTTTCTTGTATGACTTGTGCGATACAGTTTTCTCTCGAGATGCTTTCAAATGCCACAGGTGATAATTCGTTCCCATGCCAACAGAATCACCCTGTTATTTCACCCCTACCACATCCTCCAGGTTTTAGCGGGAAATGATGGCGTGTCCCCAGCTTGGTTATCTACTCTTCAGTGAAAACGAAGTTCTATACTGGGGAGTGACCAGAAATTTCAGCATTTCTTAAGGGAGAATCTGGGAGAGTTTGAATAATCCCATAACTCCGGAAATATAATTAGGAATACCCGTCTGGGGTATTGGCCGCACGTTATTGTGATAAAGTAGCATGCAGTTGATACTCTAGGGTCTATGTGGGGTGCCCCTATGGACCAGAGCCACACATCATTTTGTCTGTTATGGAAGAGGACTCTTTTCCCAGAGATATGATGACACTTTTATTATACTGCGACTGTCCTGTCCTGTTCCACTTCTCTGAATGTTCATTTCTTTGTTTTCGCCTACCTTCCCTGTGGTGGGGGACAGAAAGCTGCCACCAAGTATTCCTACTTGGATCGTAAGAGACGGGGGTTGGGACAATTAGGATGTGTGACGACATACGAGGGACGGACGAAGCCGTTGTCAAGGTTGAGGAATGGGATGGCGATCAGTTATAGCGTGGAGGAAGCGGTATACAGCTGGAGTAGTATGCTTGAAAACATAGATGTAAGTGCTACCACCGTCGCCGCCCTTGTAATCCTCACTTTGTGGATATGGCGACCCCCTTCTGTTAGTTATAATCTATTGTCCAGAAGAATGAAAATGTAGGAATCCCCCGGGAGGACATATACAAGGTCTTTGCGAACTATGCCTGCCAACTACAACGAGCGCCGCGGAGGGTAGGGTGAGGCGCGACTATTCATATTATATCGACATTTTCGCTTTTGGCATATACGTCTGCATTCCTTGTATGTACTATATAAAATAAAAAATGTGATGGTTTGTATGTGTTATATAAAAAAGTCATATTAAAACATTTAAAAATTGTGAAAAAATTTGTACTTTTCCATTAACCTCTTTGGTGAAATTATCGCGGGAAGCATCAGCTGCCTGATGCACGATGATGCATCACCATACTCGCGTTATACAGCAGTATTGCTCGTCCTCCTCCACTCTGAATATTATGAGCACAGAAAATATGATCAGCAGGCCAATTCACAGAGTTTTGGAGTCACTCGGCCACAACTACAAAATAAATATGACGCAGATGCCGGCATCCTCATACAAGTATAAGGACAGCTTCCCACGTTTTCCGCCATTGTCACTTGATCGCATGCAAGAGGACACCTTCCAACATTTTGTTAATATCATAATAACTATTAATGTGCGCTAAGGATAATGTGACTTATGGATATCACAATTCAAAATCAGAAATCCATATATTAAAAGAAAAATATTAATGAAATTGAAATGCCCATTATTATTGAGTCCTATATCAATATATGAAAATGTAAATATTTCGGTGATTTATGATTATATACAAAAAGGGCTGCAGTCTGATAACAGTTACGCAGTCATGAAGGCGACTGCCAATTACCGACACCAACCACGAAGAATAGTAGAGTTAGACGAAAGCCTTTATTGGCTTCACTGTTGTAACTAAGATAGAACTTTGTAAATCACATGGTAGAGCGGTCAGTCCCCGTTCCCTCGCTTGCATCCTATACAATCGTCAGATTTGCAAGACTCGGGTTGGGGTACAAGTGCTGAGGGAAAGTAGTAGGGCGGGCGGCAGGAAAGAGACTACTGCGGTATGACCAACCCCTCCCTCCTTCACTACCTCCTCGGTCAGAGTGCAATAACACTATCGCCCTGAGAGGAGGAAAACCAATCGAAGACACGGCCCTCCGAAGACCGGAGGAGACTGCAAGAGGCCATTACTATGAGTACTGCCCTGCTGTCTAAATGGTAAACTTGACCCGTTTGAATATATATTATATCACGTCGCCCTCCTCGTTTTTCCAGTGTAAATTAAGGTGCATACACATCTCTACGTAACAGATTGTTATCCAGTTCTTCAATCAGTAGTGTTAAGTATATTGATATAGGCTAGGAACAATATCCAACAAATCCTACATTAGCAATCAAACCCCACATATCTTCACATCAAAACCGATGTTCTTAAACAGCTTTAATATGCCTGTGAGCAAGACTTCTATTTCACACATGCCCAATCCTGGATGAAAAAAAAAAAACACCAGTACCGCTATCATCTCACCATTACTTCCTACATTGAGCAGAACTTTTAAGTAAACCACAGCTTGTGAACGGTCAGATCGTAAGGAGGCGGATTTCTGGATTATGAAGCCAAAGCAGATTAGTTACCCCTTGATAGAGCTTATGATTACAATTATTTTCGTTAAGTAGGGGTAAACTATGTAAAAACATTTCTAAAAGTGCCTTTGTACATTTGCAAGAATGTTTGAAATAGTTTAGACATTTGTGTCACGAAAGTTGTAAGCAAAGAAGGAAACCACACAGGTAAGGAAAAGATGATTGTAGACGTTTGCCAGACAGAGCCTACATGATTAGTTTGATGCCTGGAAGTTGCAGGACATTATGGCTGTAGCTGTCTAGGTGTTGGATACTTTAGAATGCTGTAGGTTAGTAATGAGATTAAATTAGGTATTGTTCTGTTGAAAGAAAGCCAGCGTTTCAAAAATTGGAGGGGGTGCTGTCAAGTAACAAAAGCCCCTTAAGAACTAGAAAGTAGTTAACGGCATATGCCGATGATTTAGAGCAATTCCAAGTATTGAATAAGAATTTTGACTCGGGTGTAGAATTAGGTATATGTGAAGATGCATGGTAGTCATTACTAATCACCGCTGATGTTACTGTTGATTTGTGGTACTCATATATGGGGTCGAAAATACTCAGAATGGTAAAGGTAGTTGTGATACAGGTAAGAATTGCAGACTTGAGATTTAAATAATGTAACCAAACCTAATTGTTGGTAACTAAAGATGCTTGTCTTAGTGTTTTGAAAATCGTTGCTGATGTTACTATGAATTTACTGTATCTAAACATGGGCTGGTAGATGATATAGGGAAGGGTTGAAGACTGGCAAACATATTTGTGAATACTTAGAATTATGTAGAATCATAACTATACATTATTGTAAAAGAATATGTATGGAAGAGAAAGAAAATTATCTTGTATTAAATTATCTCGTATCGAATACAAGAAACAAATCAAACAAATACCATTGAAAAATCTATTTGCCATGAGGGAGAGAGGGACTTGGGAGGTTAGATATGGTCAGAATAGGAGAGTACTATGCTTGATTTATCGTTTATTTGAACAGTGTTGTAATTTCTTTCATTAATCACTGGCTTTGCATGCTTCTCTAAATCGCAATACTTATTTTCCAATGCAGTCCCCAGATGGGGGTGGTTGGGGGTTTAGTACAAACAAGTGATTTCCAATTGAAATGGAACACCCAATTTGATCAAATCAACAGGAAAACTGTTGGAAAATAATACCCGGTATATGGTTCATGTCAAGAAAAGTGACCCCAATGATCCTCATCTAAAGAATGGCTATCCCAACATAACCTAACCCAACCCACAGTATTCCCTAATTCAGATAATGTCAAGATTAGCGAACCCAACATATCTATATCAAAAACAGCAAACCTGATTATACTAATGTAAAGAATAACGAACCCAATAATCTTTTAAAGAATAGTGAACCCTGCTGTGATTGTGTTCTCTAATCTTAGGTATGGTCAGAACTGGAGAAAAATGCTTGTTTTATTGTTTATTTGAACAATGTTGTCCTTGTTTCTCTCATTAATCACTGTCTTTGCACTCCTCCTTAATTCTAAATACTTATTTCCCAATGCAGTCCCCAGACATGACTGGTATGGGGGTTGGGGTTGGTACAAACAAGTGTTTTCTGATTGAAACAGAACACCCGGTTTAATGAAATCAACAGGAAAACTGTTGTAAAAAAAAAAAATCAAGTCTAATAGCCTGTTGGGTGTTTTGTGGATATTGGGATTTACATCCTTAAGTGTAGTGTGACTTTGGATAATGTAATACATTATTTTTTCACCTAATTTACCTCAAGTTCATTGCGTGAAGCTCTTGTAAACCAGTAAGGTGATATTTTCTAAAGTCAGGCATTATGTACAAAATGCCACAAGACAAAGGTAATCCCTGTATAAAAACACAATTGCATATTTTGCACTTCTATTTTATTTCCTAACACAGAAATGGAAAACTGCATATAAAATTAAAATAGATTAAGTTGATGACGTTAAATTGTTGATGTTCCAAATTGATCAGATGTTGAAACTGATACCTGCAAAGAATTCCTCATTTGATCTTGGGAGACTTTTTTGAAAATTCTTTTACGCCCATCTCTGACGTTTCTATGTAGGTTGGCAGGTTGCATCCTGTGCAATTATTGGCCACATTATTGTCTTCCCTTATTAGGGAATTAATTAGGGTGTCCATACAGAGGAGGTATTATTTTCCAACCAAAATGATAACAGTAATAATAATAAAATGATAATGATAAAATGAAAAATAGAATAATAGTTGTTCCACTTTTCATACTGTGCATGATGGCTTTATATTACTTTGGTCATACTCTGATTTAAGACTTCATTTCTAATTGGACAATTCTAATGGTTTAAAGATTTTTTATTTATTCTTGTTATCATACTATTTTCACTTAATTTTTGTATGGTTTTAATGTATACATGAAATAGAAGTGCAAAAATATACTTTTTGTGCAATTTTGATAAATGGAATAGAAGTGCAAAATATAATGGTGATTTTATCCTTGATACATAATATGAATTATTTATTCTACATCTATAGAAATTGTTTTATGATAATAAGCAAGAAAATGTAGGACTGTGGACATTGTTATGTGGCATTTTGTTGCATATCCTTTCCAGCTTGTCAGTTTCTGTATTAATGACCATTTTTCTCATGATTCTATAGATGGTCAGTAGGTCACCTATTTTTCTTCTTTGTTCCAGAGTTGGCATTTCCAACTTTAACAGTCTTTTCATATGGCAGTTTTGAAAGTGTTGGGGCCATATTTGTAATTATGCTGTTTAGACTCTTTCAATTTTCTTTATATTCTTTTTAGTACTGGGTGTCCATAATGTTGCTGCATACTGTACTCCAGTTTTGGGCTTATCAGTGTGATTACTAGTTTCTTTACCATTCCTTCGTCCAAGTAGGTAAAGGCCCCCTTTGTTGGTCATAACAGTTTTTTCTATCTGTTTATCAGGTGCCATGTCCTTTGTGATAATCACTCCAAGGTCTTTTTCAGAACTCACTACTTTCTTTACTTCCTTTGAACCGATTTTATTTTGTCATGATATTCTGTGAGTAACCTGGTTTACAAATATCTATTTTGTAGTGACAATTCTGTATTACAGATATTTTCTTAGCTATTTCATGATAGTGGAGGTGTGTATCCAGGTGATAGATCGAGTCTATGTCCGGATGCCACGTTGGGATCACTCTTAGTTTTCCCCCAATCTTTAGGCATTGGGGTACTTAAGCCACCGCACGATGACAGCGTGGTGATCCGGCAGTGCCTGGGGGTTACCAGACTATCTACAAAGCAAATCAAACATTCATAGACTGGCTAGCAAATACAAAGTTGGAGGTGTAAGAGAGCCATACAATACTACTACTACTACTCTTAGCCAAGAACTTCACAAAATTATTTCAATGCCTCATGGAGCACAAAAAGAAATAAATGAATAAATAGATAGATAAAATAAGAATACATACACATACCAAGGCTTTTTCCCCCTTTCAAGGGAGGTAGCCAAAAAGAAAAAGGCATAAAATCATTCCCACCCATTCCATCCCTAAATACACTCCACTCCCCTCAATCTTTCTTCTTATCGTAGCACCTCCTGGATGACGGGTCATCCCTGCACCCTGTCCACTGCCCTGGGTCAGAGGCAGCGTCGCAAGTCACAGCACATCCACAGCAAGGCAGCTTCATTAAAACAAAAATAGAATAAAAGCATGGCACAAATAGAGAATATTGTTAGGGATCTTACAATTTTTAAGGTTATCATTAAAGATTGTACTCTCTGTTAAGTTATCTAAAGAAAGGATGTAATTTAGTGGATATATTACTTGTGTGTCAAGTTTAAAAATTGAATTATTTACTTTCATTGGGAAGGGCACCAGTTTGTACAGGTTGAATCTAAATTCAGAAGCAATCTTGACAGATAATCAATGGCAAGGAACACATATATCCCTTTTCCGACAACTCAAGTGTATCTAAGTGAAAATTTTCCGAGGTTTATGTGGTATAGGATATGATAGCACAGGAGCACACTTATGTGTATTTCCTTTTACCTCCGTACATCTCAAGGAATTGTCAATATGTAAGTGAATATCTCTCTTCATGCCTAGCCTAAAGTATTTAACTGTGATTTCACTAAGATCCCTTGCTCAGCCTGACATATTGTCATGCCCTCCTTTTTTCAATGTTGCAAATCCTATCAATAGATCTGAGAAGACTGATTCTTCTTCAACTATCGCCAGAATGTACAAGTGCTCTTTTTTTTTTTTTTTTTTTTACAAAATAAACATAAAAGTCAGCCTTATCTAATGTTTTAACTGACTTTCTATTAGTCCTTGCGATGATTAATAGATTGGTTCCAAGATTTTCATTCCTAGTTTCAACCTTTTAAGCATTTTACTGGTTGTAACCTGGTTATAACCACCCTCTCCCCTTAGTACATGTGCTAAGGGGAGAGGATGGGAGAATATCAGATCATTTTTTGGTAGAAGGTAAGTTGAGAGTGGAGGATAGATGGAGAAAGAGGAGAGGGACAAAAGGTAGGGAGGTGCTTAGAGTGAACTCTTTAAATGAAAAGGAGAAGGAGTACAAGAAGAAGCTGAAGGAGTGGGAGGGAGTGAAGGATAGAGTAGAGCTAGGTGTGGAGGAGGAATGGGGATGGTTCAAGGAGGGAGTCACAAAGTGTGCAAGGATGGTGTGTGGAACAAGAAGGACAGGAGGAAATAGAAGGAATAGAGATGGGAAACAAAGAAGGTTGTAGAAGAGAAGAAGCGAGCTTTCACAGATTGGTTACAAAATAGGACGAGGGAGTCATATGAGAGGTACAAAGAAAAGAAAAGTGAAGTAAAGCAAATGGTAAAGAGGAGAGCAGATGTGAAGTTGGGTAAGAGTATGACAGAAATTTTGAAAGTAATAAAAAGATGTTTTGGAAAGAAATTAAGAGAGGAAGAGGAGGCGAAACAAGTAGAGAAGAAAATGTAGAAGGTGCAGATGGAGAGATGATAATGGAAGAGAAGGCAGAAAGGGGAAAATGGGCAGAATATTTTAGGGAGTTGCTAAATGTGAAGGAGGATAGGGAGGGAAAGATAGTTGCAGTGGGAAATGCTAAGAAAATGACCGTGATGAGTGAGGAAAATGGAGAAATAAGGAAGGATGAAAGCAGGTAAGGCACATGGTCTGGATGGATGCCATGCAGAATGTCTAAAAAAAGGAGGTATAGTGATGATGGACTGGCTGGTGAGGTTATCTAATATTTGCTGGAGAGAGGGTAGAGTGCCAGGGGACTGGAGGAGTGCCTGTATAGTTCCACTTTACAAGGGAAAAGGGGACAAGTGTGAATGTCGTAGTTTCAGAGGGATTAGCATGTTAAGTGTAGTTGGGAAGGCTTACGGGAGGGTCTTGATTGAGAGGATTAGGAGAGGAACAGAGGGAGTAATTGGTGAGGAACAGTGTGGATTTTGGACAGGTAGAGGTTGTGTAGATCAGATCTTTGTGGTAAGACAGATATGTGAGAAAGCTATAGGAAAAGTTAAGGATGTTTTTTTGGCTTTTATGGATCTGGAAAAGGCTTATGACAGGGTAGACAGAAAGGCACTGTGGGAGGTTATGAAGTTATATGGGATAGAAGGAAAGCTTCTTGGAGCTGTCAAGAGTTTTTATGAGAGGAGTAGAGCTTGTGTCAGGATTAGAAATGGAGAGAGTGAAGGGTTCGAAGTAAAGGTGGGACTTCGTCAAGGATGCGTTTTGTCACCCTGGCTGTTCAACTTATACATGGATGGGGTAGTGCGTGAGGTAAATGGAAGGGTAGTGGGTCAGGGATTGGATATGATTAAAAAAAATGGAGAAAACTGGGAGGTGAGCCAGCTGTTGTTTGCGGATGACACTGCGCTTGTGGCAGGATTGGAGGAGGGATTGAGGAAGTTGGTGACAGAGTTTGGGAAAGTATGTGATAGAAGAAAGCTGAGGATAAATGTGGGTAAAAGTAAGGTGATGAAATGTACAAGGGTGAAAGTGGCAGTAGACTGGAAGTGAGCATTAAGGGAGAGCGACTGGAAGAAGTGGATGGTTTTAGATACTTGGTTGCAAATGTGGCAGGAATAGGTAGAGTGAAGGTGGAGGTAGAATGTAGATTGAGAGAAGCGAGTAAATGCCTTGGTGGATTGAAGAGTGTAATGAGGAATAGACATTTGGGAATGGATGCTAGGAGGAGACTGTATGAAGGAGTGATTGTGCCAACAGCACTGTATGGGGCAGAAACATGGAACATAAGAGAAGAGAGGAGTTTGAATGTGTTTGAGATGAGGTGTCTGAGAAGTATGGTGGGGGTTACTAGGCTAGATAGAGTGAGAAATGAGGAGGAGAACAGGGGTGGAAAAGGAGCTGGGAGATAGGGTTGATGAAAGAATATTAGGATGGTTTGGACACATGGAAAGAATGAGTGAAGAAAGACTAGTAAAAGAGGTATGGAAGGGAGATGTGGAGGGAGTGAACATGAGGGGATGTCCTAGGATGAGGTGGATGGATGGGGTGAAGGGGGCTTTGGGGAAGAGGGGAATGTCTGTTGAGGAAGGATGGGAGAGGACAGGAGTAAATGGAGAATGTTTGTGTATGGATGATGTTGTGATTGCATGAGGTGGAATGGGTGGGGGGGTAGGGGTGAGGTAGTATGTGTGAGCAAAAGTTGACGCAGCCTGAAGGGATTTCTCCCCGTCCTCTCCTTTTATGCAAGGGGGGGTCGCCGATTTAATGAAACGGCCTTGCTGTGGATGTGCTGTGTCGTGCGACACTGCTTCTGACCAAGGGCAGTGGGCAAGGTGCAGGGATGACCTGTCATCCATGAGGTGCTCAGATAAGAGGGAGGGTGGAGGGGTATGGAGTGTATTCAGGGATGGAATGTGTGCGAATGATTTTATGCCTTTTCCTTTTTGGCTACCTCCCTTGTAAGGGGGAAAAAGCCTTGGTATATGTATATATGTATTTACCTGATAGGTTATAACTTAACTTTACCTATTTATCTATTTATATGGTTTTTTTTTCGCATCCGACTGAGTTATGGACCAAAAGGTCTCCTGTCAGCATGCTTCTCCTTTGTAGTTCTTTAAACTTGAAGTGGTTTTGTGTAGGGGTGGGACATGGAAGCACCCACTCAGCAGGCGGACGTAGTGTTCCGTATTGGATGTTTGGATTGTGATGCAGATTACACAGGAGAAACGCATAAGAAACTCGCCACTAGAATTGAAGAACATAAACGGGCAGTTAATCGGAAAGATGCAGCCTCAGCACTTTATAAGCATATGAACGAACTACACCACAACATTGATTGGTAAGAAGCGACAGTGGTACACAGAGGCAACTCGAAGAAAAGGAGATTATTCATAGAAGTGTGGACGACAAAAGAATAGGTGCATAGACTTAAATCCAATGTACGTGGGCACTAGGAACACAATGACAGAAAAAGATAAAGTGAGAGAGTACAGGGTGAACGAAGGTCACAGTGTGTATGAACGTGATTTAATTTATTTCCTTTTTTTCGTGCAAGTGTGTATTTCACTTGTACAAGTTGCATTTTATTGTATTTATTCTTTTGTTAACATAGGAGAAAGCTCGGCGGGACGCTTTGTCTTCCTTTTTGTTTGCCCAAAAAGTCATCTGCAAAAGACGCCCTATGTGATGTACGCAAGCAAGATTTTGACAGGAAAGCAAGTAGTGTGCCTCTGCGTTAAAGGTTGTTGTTGTTGTCGTTCCCTAGACTGTCTGTCCGAGCAGTCCCGTCTCCCCAAGGAAGGCCACAGCCGAAACTGGGTTTTCCCACAAATCCTTTATAGAGTGTATGTTGTGTTGTTTGCGTGCATGATTGTGTATAATGCAGTCTTCCATTATGTGTTGTATGGTATGGGGTGAAGTGTTACATCCTGGGCAGCTGTTCACAACACGGTCGTCCAGCCTCTTCTGGTAGCTTAGAAGTGCTGGGTGGTGACCGCATCGCAGTCTGGCCAAGTGGACTCTGTCCTTTCGTGGGAGAGAGGATTCAGAAGGGTGGATATCAGGGGGTCTGGCATGCAGCAGTGTGTTGTCTTTCAGTGTGTTAATGGAGCGGTGAGTGATATGATTATGAATATGTTTCCGGAGGCTGGTATTTGGTGGTTGTGGAGGAAGAGAAGAGAGTATCTGTGCGTAATAAAGGTCTTTGGGTGTAGTTTTAATGTTTCTTGGTGTGTGTGGGTGTTCTGCTATGTAGTGTAGCGGGTGTGATGTGTTTGTGGTGGCTGCAGCAAGTGTTTGTGTGCCTCTCATGTCGAGGTGGTCCTTGACTTTGAGGACTTTTGTTTCATGGTGTAAATGGTCTGTAGGGGATGCTTCAATTGGTGTAGTTTTTCATTGGTTCTGATCGCCGCTGCCAAATTGGTAGATATAGATAAGGTGACGTATCAAACGTGTTCAGTGTTTACATTCTCTCATGCCAGACATCCAGTTACTATAGACATAAACCGTTAGTCGATAAGATAATCTTAAAATTTTGTTTTAGTACTGGTTGATTGAAGGGCAGGGTTGAGTCTACCCTAACACCTCCCCCCCTCCATGCAGGTGACGTTCCCTCTACGAGGTGCATCGTAGGTAATTAATAATTACTCCTTTGAGTAGGAGAGAAGTATAGAATTTCAACCCACAACTAGGCTAACAAAGCAAACACCGCTATAATGACCAGTTGACCATTTTGGTAATAGATTTTACTATGTGTTTTTAGGCAAATTATTCTTATAATAGAGGATGGCATGTATGAAATGTTTGTGTGCAAAACACCAACAGTCCTACTATTACATATTTCTATAAGTTAATCTCTTTTTTTTCAGAAAGATATCAACAAAGAAAACCAGATGTATCATCGATAGCTCGGCTATCTCACAACTCATCTTAAACATCATGTGATGGCCCACACAGGAGAGAAGCCTTTCTAGTGTGACCCATATTTTACCAAAGATTGTCACATATATCACATGATGACCCACATAGTAGAGAGGCCTTTCCAGTGTGACTTGTGTGATTCTGCTTTCTCACAAAAGCGTAATCTCAGATGTCATATGATGACCCACACAGGAGAGAAGCCATTTCAGTGTGCCATGTGTGATTCTGCTTTCTCACAAAAGCATCATCTCAAAGATCATATGATGACCCACACAGGAGAGAAACCATTCCAGTGTGACATGTGTGATTCTGCTTTCTCCAGAAAGAGTAATCTTAAAAGTCACATGATGGCCCACACAGGAGAGAAGCCATTCCAGTGTGACACGTGTGCTTCTGCTTTCTCACAAAAGCGTGTTCTCAAACGTCACATGATGAACCACACAGGAGAGAAACCATTCCAGTGTGATATGTGTGATTCCGCTTTCTCACAAAAGGGTCGTCTCAAACTTCACATGATGACCCACACAGGAGAGAAGCCATTCCAGTGTGACTTGTGTGATTCCGCTTTCTCACATAAGAGTAGTCTCAAAGATCACATGATGACCCACACAGGAGAGAAGGCATTCCAGTGTGACATGTGTGATTCCGCTTTCTCACTAAAGGGTACTCTCAAACATCACATGATGACCCACACAGGAGAGAAGCCATTCCAGTGTGACATGTGTGATTCCGCTTTCTCACAAAAGGGTCACCTCAAAAGTCACATGATGACCCACACAGGAAAGAAGCCATTCCAGTGTGGCATGTGTGATTCCGCTTTCTCACTAAAGGGTAGTCTCAAACATCACATGATGACCCACACAGGAGAGAAGCCATTCCAGTGTGACTTGTGTGATTCCGCTTTCTCACATAAGAGTAGTCTCAAAGATCACATGATGACCCACACAGGAGAGAAGGCATTCCAGTGTGACATGTGTGATTCCGCTTTCTCACTAAAGGGTACTCTCAAACATCACATGATGACCCACACAGGAGAGAAGCCATTCCAGTGTGACATGTGTGATTCCGCTTTCTCACAAAAGTGTAGTCTCGAAAGTCACATGATGACCCACACAGGAGAGAAGCCATTCCAGTGTGAGATGTGTGATTCCGCTTTCTCACTAAAGGGTAGTCTCAAACGTCACATGATGACCCACACAGGAGAGAAACCATTCCAGTGTGACTTGTGTGATTCCGCTTTCTCACTAAAGGGTACTCTCAAACATCACATGATGACCCACACAGGAGAGAAGCCATTCCAGTGTGACATGTGTGATTCCGCTTTCTCACACAAGTGTAGTCTCAAACGTCACATGATGAGCCACACAGGAGAGAAGCCATTCCAGTGTGATATGTGTGATTCCGCTTTCTCACAAAAGGGTCGTCTCAAACTTCACATGATGACCCACACAGGAGAGAAGCCATTCCAGTGTGACATGTGTGATTCCGCTTTCCCACTAAAGGGTGATCTCAAACGTCACACGATGAGCCACACAGGAGAGAAGCCTTTCCAGTGCGTCATGTGTGATTCCGCTTTCTCCCATAAGGATAATCTCAAAAGTCACATGATGACCCACACAGGAGAGAAGCCATTCCAGTGTGATTCGTGTGATTCAGCTTTCTCACGAAAGCGTTATCTCAAACGTCACATGATAACCCATACAAGAGAGAATCCATTGTAGTGTGACATGTGTGATTCCGCTTTCACCCAAAAGGGTGTTGTCAAACATGACATGACTACCCACGCTGAGGAGAAGACATTCCAATGTGGCCTATGCAATAAAGCTTTTTTTTTTCACTGATGGATCTTCTTAAACGTCACGTCACATGATTACCCATACAGGAGAGAACCCATTGCAGTGTGACCAGTGCAATAGATATTTTTCATGAAAAACTATTCTCAAATGTCACAAGATGATCCATACATGGTTAAGGCTTTTACACTGTGTCCTGTGGGATGAAGCTTTCTGATACAATAAGAATTATTTGAAATAGCACGTGATCACCCATTCCGCAAAAAGGCCCTTCCAACAGCTTGAAGGAGCAGTATCTAACAGCATATGATAATTAGCGCAGGCGAGAAGACTTTCTTGTATTCTTTCTTGTGCGATACAGCTTTCTCTCGAGATGCTTTCAAATGCCACAGGTGATAATTCGTTCCCATACCAACGGAATCACCCTGTTATTTCACCCCTACCACATCCTCCAGGTTTTAGCGGGAAAGGATGGCGCGTCCCCAGCTTGGTTATCTACTCTTCAGTGAAGACAAAGTTTTATACTGGGGAGTTGCCAAAAATGTCAGCATTTTTAAGGGAGAATCTGGGAGAGTTTGAATAATCCCATAACACCGGAAATATAATTAGGAATACCCGTCTGGGCTGGACGTTATTGTGATAAAGTAGCATGCAGTTGATACTCTAGGGTCTATGTGGGGTGCCCCTATGGACCAGAGCCACACATCATATTGTCTGTTATAGAGGAGGAATCTTTTCCCAGAGATATGATGACACTTTTATTATACTGCGACTGTCCCTCCGTTATGCTCTCCCCCAACCCCTTGTTACTGTCTGTCCTGTTCCACCTCTCTGAATGTTCATTTCCTTTTTTTCGCCTACCCTGTGGTGGGGGGACAGAATGCTGCCGCCAAGTATTCCCACTTGGATCGTAAGAGACGGGGATTGGGACAATTAGGATGTGTGACGACATACGAGGGACGGACGAAGTCGTCGTCAAGGTTGAGTAATTGGATGGCGATCAGTTATAGCGTGGAGGAAGCAGTATACAGCTGGAGTAGTATGCATGAAAATATAGATGTAGGTGCTACCACCGTCGCCGCCCTTGTAATCCTCACTTTGTGGATATGGCGACTCACTTCTGTTAGTTATAATCTATTGTCCAGAAGAATGAAAAATGTAGGAATCCCCCGGGAGGACATATACAAGGCCTAGTTCGAGTTGTGCTTCCCCCCCCCCCTCTCCCACTTGGGAGCGAGCGCCGCGGAGGGTAGGGCGAGGTGTGACTGACGTGAGCGCTATTTGCAATAGCTTCACTGACTTGTACATCGGTTATCATGTTTTCGCGGCTAGTGATCAATAGATCGAGTAAGTTTGCATGTCTTGTGGGCTCTTTTACATGTCGAACTAAGTATTTGTCACCGAGAAAATCCATCAAGCAACTACCTATATGGCCGTGTAGGGTCATCCAATCAATGCTAATACAATTGATATCACCCATTATGAATAAAGTCACGGTTGCAGAAACTAGACAGTTCTTGAAACAACAGTTTGTCGCCTGCTGATGACAATGCCTTTGGCCTATATCACCTACACTCATTTTTTTTCCCATTTGTTTGAATTAGTTCTACCCACAAGCTATCATGTGCACCATCTTTCACTTTCTCTAAAACGCAAGCATGGACATTGCGTTTAACGGACAACAAGACCCCCACCTTTCTTGTGGTGTCTAACTTGATGAAAGTGTTTAAATCCCGCAATATTAAATTCAGCTTCAAACTCTCCACCGTTTAAACATGTCTCGGTTATTCCTATCATATCAAGATTTTCGCTTTTGACATATACGCCTGTATTTCATGTATGTACTACATAAAATGATTTGATATAATAATAAAATGTGATGGTTTGTATGTACGAGGCAAATACACGATTGAAAATATACACAATCTCTAATTGTGTATTTGTTCCGTTTGGTATATGTATGTACTATATAAAACAGTTTGATGTGATAGTTTGTATGATATAAAAAGAGACATATTAAAATATTTTAAAAATGTGAACTGTTGTGGCATTTTTCCATTAACCTCTTTGGTACGAGTCAAATTATCGCGGAAAGCATCAGCATCAGCTGCCTGATGCACGATGATGCTGCTGTATCACCGTAATACAGCAGTATTACTCGTTCTCTTCCACTATGACAGTTATAACAACCACAGAAAATATGGTCAGCCTGGTTCGCAGAATTTTGGAGTCGCTCGGCCACAACTACAAAATAAATATAACCATGATGCAGATGCTGGCATCCTCATGTAGGTATAAGGACAGTTTCCCACATTTGCCGCCATTGTCACTTTATCACATGCAAGAGGACAGCTTCCAACATTCTGTTAATTTCATAATAATTATTAATGTGCGCTAAGGATAATGTGACATATGGATATCACAATTCAAAATCAGAAATCAATATATTAAAAGAAAATTATGAATGAAATTGAAATGCCCATCATTATTGAGTCCTATATCACTATATAAAAACATAAATATTTCAGTGATTTATGATTATATACAAAAATGGGGTTGCAGTCTGATAGCAGTTACTCAGTAGTGAAGGCGACTGTCATATCTTTTCACGCAGCTCCTGACCCCACCCGCGAAGAATATTAGAGTTAGACGAAAGCCTTTATTGGCTTCACTGTTGTAACTAACATAGAACTTTGTAAATCACATGGTAGAGGGGTCAGTCCCCGTTCCCTCGCTTGCATCCTATGCAATCGTCAGATTCACAAGACTCGGATTGGGTTACAAGTGTTGAGGGAAAGTAGTAGGACGGACGGCAGGAAAGAGACTAGTACTGCGGTATGACCAACCCCTCCCTCCTTCACTACCTCGGTCAGAGTGCAATGACACTATCGCCCTGAGAGGAGGAAAACCAATCGACGACACAGCCCCCCCGAAGACCGGAGGAGACTGCAAGAGGCCATTACTATGAGTACTGCCCTGCTGTCTAAATGATAATCATGGCCCGTTTGAAAACATATTAGATCACGTCGCCCTCTTCGTTTTTCCAGTGTAAGTCAAGGTGCATACACATCTCTACGTAACAGGTTGTTTTCCAGTGCTTCAATCAGCAGTGTTAAATATATTGATATAGGCTAGGAACAATATCCAACAAATCCTACATTAGCAATCAAACCCCACATAACTCCACATCATAACCCATGTTCTTAGATAGCTTTAGTATGCCTGTGAGCAAGACTTCTATTTCACACATGCCCAATCTTGGATGAAAAAAAAAAAAAAACACCAGTACCACTATCATCTCACCATTACTTCCTACATTGAGCAGGACTTTTAAGTATGCCACAGCTTGTGAACGGTCAGATCGTAAGGAGGTGGATTTCTGGATTATGAAACCAAAGCAGATTAGTTACCCCTTGATAGAGCTTATGATTTCAAATATTTTCGTTAAGTAGGGATAAACCATGTCAAAACATATCTAAAAGTGCCTTTGTACATTTGCAAGAATGTTTGAAATAGTTTAGACATTTGTGTCACAAAAATTGTAAGCAAAGAAGGAAACCACACAGGTAAAGAAAAGATTATTGTAGGCGTTTGCCAGACAGAGCCTTCATGATTAGATTGATGCCTGGAAGTTGTAGGCCATTATGGCTGTAGCTGACTAGGTGTTGGATACTTTAGAATGCTGTAGGTTAGTAATGAGATCAAATTAGGTATTGTTCTGTTGAAAAAAAGCCAGCGTTTAAAAAATCGCAGAGGGAGCTGTCAAATAACAATAGCCCCTAAAGATCTAGGAAGTAGTTAACAGTATATGCTGATGTTTTAGAACAATTCCAAATACTGAGTAAAATTTTTGAATTGGGTGTAGAATTAGGTATATGTAAAGATACATGCTAGTCTTTTCTAATCACTGCTGATGTTACTGTTGATTTGTGGTACTCATATCTAGGGTTGAAAATACTCAGAATGATAGAGCTAATCATGATACAGGTAAGAATTGCAGACTTGAGATTTAACATAATGTAACCTAACCTAATTGTTGGTAACTATAAAGATGCTAGTCTTAGTGTTTTGAAAATCGTTGCTGATGTTACTATGAATTTACTGTATCTAAACATGGGCCGGCAGATGATATGGGGAAGGGTTGCAGACTGGCAAACATATTTGTGAATACTTAGAATTATGTAGAATCATAATTACATTATTGTAAAAGATATATATGTATGGAAGAGAATGAAAATGATCTTGTATTAACTTATCTCGTATTGAATACAAGAAACAAAATGAGCAAATACCATTGAAAAATCTTTTTGCCATGAGGGAGAGAGGAACTGGGTAGTTTAGATATGGTCAGAATAGGAGAATACTGTGCTTGATTTATCGTTTATTTGAACAGTGTTGTCATTTCTTTCATTAATCACTGGCTTTGCATGCTTCTCTAAATTGCAATACTTATTTCCCAATGCATTCCCCAGATGGGGGTGGGTGGGGGTTTAGTACAAACAAGTGATTTCCAATTGAAATGGAAGACCCAATTTGGTTAAATCAACAGGAAAACTGTTGGGAAAAAATGTATGGATCATGTCAAGAACAGTGACCCCAATAATCCTCATCTAAAGAATGGCTATCCCAACATAACCTAACACAACCTACAGTATTCCCTAATTCAGATAATGTCAAGATTAGCGAACCCAACATATCTATATCAAAAACAGCAAACTTGATTATCGTAATGTAAAGAATAACGAACCCAATAATCTTTTAAAGAATGGTGAACCCTGCTGTGATTGTGTTCTCTAATCTTAGGAATGGTCAAAATTGTTTTATTGTTTATTTGAACAATGTTGTCCTTGTTTCTCTCATTAATCACTGTCTTTGCACTCCTTTTTAATTCAAAATAGTTATTTCCCAATGCAGTCCCCAGACATGACTGGTATGGGGGTTAGGGTTGGTACAAACAAGTGTTTTCTGATTGAAACAGAACACCCAATTTAATGTAGTCAATAGGAAAACTGTTGTAAAAAAAAAAAATCAAGTCTAATAGCCTGTTGGGTGTTTTGTGGATATTGGGATTTACATCCTTAAGTGTAGTGTGACTTTGGATAATGGAATACATTATTTTTTCACCTAATTAACCTCAAGCTCATTACCTGAAGCTCTTGTAAACCAGTAAGGTGGTATTTTCTAAAGTCAGGTATTATGTACAAAATGCCACAAGACAAAGGTAATCCTTGTATAAAAACACGATTGCATATTTTGTACTTCTATTTTATTTCCTAACACAGAAATAGAAAACTGTACATATAATGTTAAAATAAATTAAGCTGATGACATGAAATTGTTGATGCTCCAAGTTGATTGAATGTTGAAACTGGTACCTGTAAAGAATTTCTCATTTGATCTTGGGAGGCTTTTTTGAAAGTTCTTTTACTCCCATCTCCGACGTTTCTATGTAGGTTGGCAGGTTGTATCCTGTGCAGTTATTGGCCACATTATTGTCTTCTCTTTTTATGGAATTAATTAAGGTGTCCATACAGAGGAGGTATTATTTTCCAACCAAAATAATAATAATAACAATGATAAGATAATGAAATGAAAAATAGAATAATAGTTGTTCCACTTTTCATAGTGTGCATGATGGCTTTATTACTTTAGTCATACTCTGATTTAAGACTTCATTTCTAATCAGACAATTCTAATGGTTTAAAATATATATTTATTCTTAACATACTATATTCACTTAATTTTTGTATGGTTTTAATGTATATATGAAATAGAAGTGCAAAAATGTACTTTGTGTGCAATTTTGATAAACGAAATAGAAGTGCAAAATATAATGGTGATTTTATCATCCTTGATGCATAATATGAATTATTTATTCAACATTTATAAAAAAAAAAGAAAAAAAATTATGATAAGCAAGAAAATGTAGGGCTATGGACATTGTCATGTGGCATTTTGTTGCATATCCTTTCCAACTTGTCAGTTTCTGTATTAATGACCATTTTTTTCATGATTCTATAGATGATCAGTAGGTCACCTATTTTTCTTCCTTGTTCCAGAGTTGGCATTTCCAACTTTAACAATCCCTTCATATGGCAGTTTTGAAAGTGTTGGGGCCATATTTGTAATTGCTGTTTAGATTCTCTCAATTTTCTTTATATTCTTTTAAGTACTGGCTGTCCGTAATGTTGCTGCATACTGTACTCCAGTTTTGGCTTTATCAGTGTGATTACTAGTTTCTTTACCATTCCTTTGTCCAAATAGTTAAAGGCCCCCTTTGTTGGTCATAGCAGTTTTTTCTGTCTGTTTATCAGGTGCCATGTCCTTTGTGATAATCACTCAAAGGTCTTTTTCAGAACTCACTACTTTACTTCCTTTGTACCGATTTTATATTGTCATGATATTCTGTGAGTAACCTGGTTTACAAATATCCTTTTTGTAGTGACAGTTCTGTATTACAGATATTTTCTTAGCTAGTGGAATTTCACAAAATTATTTCAATGCTTCATGGAGCACAAAAAAATAAATAAAATGAAAATACATACACATCCATGCATATATCAAGGCTTTTTCCCCCTTTCAAGGGAGGTAGCCAAAAAGAAAAGGGCATAAAATCACTCCCACCCATTCCATCCCTAAATACACTCCACTCCCCTCCACCCTCCCTCTTATCTTAGCACCTGGATGACGGGTCATCCCTGCACCCTGTCCACTGCCCTGGGTCAGAGGCAGCGTCGCAAGTCACAGCACATCCACAGCAAGGCCGCATCATTAAAATAAAAATAGAATAAAAGCATGGCACAAGTAGAGAATATTGTTAGGGATCTTACAATTTTTAAGGTTATCATTAAAGATTATTCTTTGTTAAGTTATCTAGAGAAAGGATGTAATTTAGTGGATCTATTACAGGTGTGTTAAGTTAAAAAATTGCATTATTTACTTGCATTGGGAAGGGCACCAGTTTGTACAGGTTGAATCTAAATTCAGAAGCAAAAGGAACCTCTGTTATTATTGAAGAAACACTTAAGTATGCAGTTTACAAGGGATAATAGAATGATAGCTTTACTTCACCAAAGAAAGGTTGGAAATTACAATCTTTCTTAGGTGAGTTAATTATTCATACAAGCTGGGGCATTGGGAGAAGGGAGGACACACAGGATTCCAATCTATTACTTTGAGGATAATTGACTTGAATATTAATTTTGTTTACCTTAAATAACTTACATAATTCTTCCAAGATTTTGTTGTTAAATTCAGCAGCATTGTCTGAAACAGATCTTGGGAGTTGTGAAATTACAGATTACTTGTTCATATATTACTGAAGCAATTGTTTTGGCTCTTATTTGGAATGGGTTTTGTCAAATGCAAAATCTTGACAGATAATCAATGGCAAGAAATACATATATCCCTTCTCAGACATAGGTAATTCAAGTGTAACTAAGTAAATTTTTCCCGAGGTTTATGTGGTATAGGATATGATAGCACAGGAGCAGACTTATGTGTATTTCCTTTTACCTCCGTACATCTCAAGCAATAGTCAATATGTAAGTGAATATCTCTCCTTATGCCTAGCTTAAAGTATTTAACTGTGATTTTACTAAGATACCTTACTCAGCCTGACATATTGTCATACTCTCCTTTTTTGAATGTTGCAAATCCTATCAATAGATCTGGGAAGACAGATTCTTCTTCAACTATCACCAGAATGTACAAGTGCTCTTTTTTATACAAAATAACATAAAAGTCAGTTTTATCTAATGTTTTTACTGACTCTCTATTAGTCCTTCCAATGAGTAATGGATTGGTTCCAAAATTTTCATTCCTAGTTTCAACCTTTTAAGCATTTTACTGATTATAACATTTACTACAGATCCTGTATCAATAGATATTTAAATAGGTCTTTTGAATAAATCTACTCACAATGATGGGTCCTACAGAAATCTTTCCAATTTTTATAGTAAATGAGAGAGAAAAAATCTCCTTCCTGTGTTGTTGTTTTCTTTTTCATCCCTTTTCAGTACCCTATAATGTCTGTCCCTCTAAGGTTAGCTCTGTAGTGTTGTTTTATTTTGTGTCTTCTGGGGTTTTTACTCCTGTTTCTGGGTGAATACAACAAAAATTTGGCATTCCTCTACAATCCTGTGTTCTATGTCCTACTCAATTGTGATACAAACAGAAAGTTGGGTTTCTACAATGATATTCATCATGACTCATATTTTCAGTTCCTGCAAATGATCTCATAATAACACCCATGCTGTCCCAATTTCCTACAATTATGGCACTCAGCCTAGTGTTCCTTGCGGTGCTTCTAACTCTATGTTAAAATCCTCTGTTTCTGTAATCACTCCTAATTTTTCTAATTTCGTTGTTGCATTATTAATGTCATGACATATGGAATATTTGCTTTACTATCTTAATAACCTTGTAAAAGATAATCTCCCCTATGTCTCCCCTACCCTTCTCAGGATCTACATTTTCTTTCAACATTTTTATCTTTTTCCTTTCATCTAGTATGTTTTTTGTCACTATTGTATTAATGAATCAATTTACCTCTATTGTATTGACCAGGGCCCCCGAGAGGAAAAAAATGTGCTGGTGCGAGATGATTGTGTTGCACCATATATGTTCTGAGATAAGAAATCATGTATTTTGGCTGGCGCTAAAATATTTAGCACATGGAAATCCCTATCAGCTTCAAAGCAACAATAAAAATTCATGCATAATTGCCCACTTTGATTATCAATATTGATATTCTTGGGCCCCTAGACCCTTATGGGCCCTGGTGTGGTGCACTGGCTGCACCCCCTTTCGAAGGGCCTGGTACTGACTGCGAGGTAATTCCGTGGTCATTCTATTATAATTACAAGTATAATACATGTGAGTTTCTACCCTCTCTGTTGATGATGTCGATTTGAATAGACTCCTTCTCCTCAACTCAACACATATGGGCGCACACGTCAGCAACTCATCCTTTTCCTTGTAGTCGTCCCTATCCTTCACTAGATCGTTCTCGTACCAGCGTGGGGATTTGCGTGCACTACATTGTCCCGTCTGTTGCTTGGAGTTTGTGAGTAGTTGCTTGCGTTTTCTTTTGTAGACAAATGATTATGTTTTGTTTCTTCAAAGATGTTGATTGCGATGGTAGTTTGGCTGCAACAATACATATGTGGAAGCACGTATGCCGCAGTACATTCTTTATATGTAGTCTTTAAATATGTGCACTGAGTGTTTCTCTTCAGAAACGTCTTATTTGCTTGCGTTGAGTGTTTCTTCGGAAACATTTTATTTTTCGTGCGTTGAGTGTTTCTTTTCAGAGATGATTTATCAGTGTGTGTCCTTTCCTTTGCTACTGCCACTGTCACCACTGTTGCCGCCCTTGTGGCCCTTGTTAACGTAAGAGAAAGCTTGGCGGGATGACGCTTTGTCTTCCTTTTTGTTTGCCGTTAGCCCAAAAAGTCATCTGCAAAACACTCCCTATGTGACGTATGCAAGATTTTGACAGCAAAGCAAGTAGTGTGTCTCTACATTAAAGGTTGCTTTAATTGGCCAAGATCTTCATTGGTTCCGAACGCCGCTGCCAAATTTGTAGATAGAATGAAGGCGACATATCAAACGTGTTTAGTGTTTACATTCTCTCATGTCAGACATGCAATTACTATAGACTTAAAGTCACAAATTAGTGAACACCATAACTGAATCTGGAGAAAATTGTGTTGTCATTCTGATTTACAAGTAAAATAGAGAATAGACATACTGTAAATTTGTCACAAATTTAAATGTAATTAATTTGTAGTGGCTTTTCTCATGGTGAATCTGTTACTCAATAAGATAATCTCAAAAGTTTGTTTTAGTACTGATTGATTGAGGGGCAGGGTTGAGTCTACCCTAACCCCCCCCCCCTCCACGTAGGTGACAGTCCCACTACGAAGTGCATCGTAGGTAATTAATATTTACTCCTTTGAGTAGGAGAGAAGTATGGAATTTCAACCCACAACTAGGCTAACAAAGTAAACACCGCTATAATGACTAGTTGGCCATTTTGATAGTCGATTTTAGTATGTGTTTTTAGGCAAATTATTCTTATAATAGAGGATAGCATGTATGAAATGGTTTGTGTACAAAACACCAACAATCCTCCCATTACATATCTCTAAAAGTTAATCTCATTTTTTTCAGAAAGATATCAACAAAGAAAACCCATTGTGGCATCTATAGCTCGGCTATCTTACAAATCTTAAACATCAAGTGATTGTCACATAATATGTGATATATTATATCACATGATGACCCACATAGTAGAGAAGCCTTTCCAGTGTGGCTTGTGTGATTCTGCTTTCTCACAACAGCGTAATCTTAAACGTCATATGATGACCCACATAGGAGAGAAGCCATTCCAGTGTGCCATGTGTGATTCTGCTTTCTCACACAAGGATAATCTGAAACGTCACATGAGGACCCACACAGGAGAGAAGCCATTTCAGTGTGACATGTGTGAGTCTGCTTTCTCACGAAAGAGTCATCTCAAACGTCACATGAGGACCCACACAGGAGAGAAGCCATTCCAGTGTGGCACGTGTGATTCCGCTTTCTCACGAAAGGGTGATCTCAAATATCACATGATGATCCACACAGGAGAGAAGCCATTCCAGTGTGACACGTGTGATTCCGCTTTCTCACAAAAGCGTGATCTCAAACGTCACAAGATGACCCACACAGGAGAGAAGCCATTCCGGTGTGACATGTGTGATTCCGCTTTCTCACAAAAGGGTAATCTCAAATATCACATGATGACCCACACACGAGAGAGGCCATTCCAGTGTGACGTATGTGATTCTGCTTTCTCACAAAAGGGTGATCTCAAACGTCACATGATGACCCACACAGGAGAGAAGCCATTCCAGTGTGACATGTGTGATTTTGCTTTCTCAAAAAAAGGTTGCCTTAGACGTCATATGATGACCCACACAGGAGAGAAGCCATTCCAGTGTGACCTGTGTGATTCTGCTTTCTCACGAAAGGGTAGTCTCAAACGTCACATGATGACCCACACAGGCGAGAAGCCATTTCAGTGTGGCATGTGTGTTTCTGCTTTCTCCAAAAAGAGTAATCTCAAAAGTCACATGATGACCCACACAGGAGAGAAGCCATTCCAGTGAGACTTGTGTGATTCCGCTTTCTCACGAAAGGGTAGTCTCAAACGTCACATGATGACCCACACAGGCGAGAAGCCATTTCAGTGTGGCATGTGTGTTTCTGCTTTCTCCAAAAAGAGTAATCTCAAAAGTCATATGATGACCCACACAGGAGAGAAGCCATTCCAGTGTGACCTGTGTGATTCTGCTTTCTCACGAAAGGGTAGTCTCAAACGTCACATGATGACCCACACAGGCGAGAAGCCATTTCAGTGTGGCATGTGTGTTTCTGCTTTCTCCAAAAAGAGTAATCTCAAAAGTCACATGATGACCCACACAGGAGAGAAGCCATTCCAGTGAGACTTGTGTGATTCCGCTTTCTCACGAAAGGGTAGTCTCAAACGTCACATGATGACCCACACAGGCGAGAAGCCATTTCAGTGTGGCATGTGTGTTTCTGCTTTCTCCAAAAAGAGTAATCTCAAAAGTCACATGATGACCCACACAGGAGAGAAGCCATTCCAGTGTGACTTGTGTGATTCCGCTTTCTCACGAAAGAGTTGTTTCGAACGTCATATGATGACCCACATGAGGATCTCAAACGTCACATGATGACCCACACAGAAGAGAAGCCATATCAGTGTGGCATGTGTGATTCTGCTGTCTCACTAAAGGGTGGTCTCAAAAATATCACATGATGATCCACACAGGAGAGAAGCCATTTTAATGTGACGTGTGTGATTCCACTTTTTCACACAGTCACCTCAAATGTTACAAACGTCACGTCACATGATTATCCATACATGAGAGAACCCATTGCAGTGTGACCAGTGCAATAGATATTTTTCACGAAAAACTGTTGTCAAATGTCACAAGATGATCCATACATGGTTAAGGCTTTTACAGTGTGTCTTGTGGGATGAAGCTCTCTGATATAAGGATAATTTGACATAGCGCGTGATGGCCCATTCCGAAAAAAGGCCTTTCCAATAGCCTCAAGGGGCAGTATCGAATAGCATATGATAATGAGCGCAGGTGAGAAGCCTCTCTTGTATTCTTTCTTGTGCGATGCAGCTTTCTTTCGAGATGCTTTCAAATGCCGCAGTTGATAATTCGTTCCCATAGCAACGGAATCACCCTGTTATTTCACCCCTAACACATCCTCCAGGTTTTAGCGGGAAAGGATGGCGTGCCCCCAGCTTGGTTATCTACTCTTCAGTGAAAACGAAGTTCTATACTGGGGAGTGACCAGAAATTTCAGCATTTCTTAAGGGAGAAGCTGGGAGAGTTTGAATAATCCCATAACACCGGAAATATAATTAGGAATACCCGTCTGGGGTATTGGCTGCACGTTATTGTAATAAAGTAGCATGCAGTTGATACTCTAGGGTCTCTGTGGGGCGCCCCTATGGACCAGAGCCACACATCATTTTGTCTGTTATAGAGGAGGACTCTTTTTCCCAGAGAAATGATGACACTTTAATTATACTGCGACTGTCCCTCCGTTATGCTCTCCCTCAACCCCACTCTTGTTACTGTCTGTCCTCTTCCACTTCTCTGAATGTTCATTTCCTTGTTTCGCCTACCCTGTGGTGGGGGACAGAATGCTGCCACCAAGTATTCCCTCTTGGATCGTAGGAGAGGGGATTGGGACAATTAGGATGTGTGACGACATGCGAGGGACGGTGTCAAGGTGGAGTAATGGGATGGCGATCAGTTATAGCTTGGAGGAAGCGGTATACAGCTGGAGTAGTATGCATGAAAATATAGATGTAAGTGCTACCACCGTTGCCGCCCTTGTAATCCTCACTTTGTGGATATGGCGACTCACTTCTGTTAGTTATAATCTGTTGTCCAGAAGAATTAAATGTAGGAATCCCCCGGGAGGACATATACAAGGCCTAGCTCGAGTTGTGCCCCACACCCCCCTCCCATTTGGGAGCGAGCGCCGCGGAGGGTAGGGCGAGGCGCGACTGACGTGAGCGCTATTTGCAATAGCTTCACAGACTTGTACATCGGTTATCATGCTTTCGCGGCTCTTTTATATGTCGAACTAAGTATTTGTCGGCGAGAAAATCCATCAAGCGACTACCTATATGGCCGTGTAGGGTCATCCAATCAATGTCAGAACAATTGAAATCACCCATTATGAATAAAGTCCCGGTTTCAGAAACTAGACAGTTCTTGAAACAACAGCTTGTCGTCTGCTGATGACAATGTCTTTGGCTTATATATTGCTCCTATATTCATTTTTGTTTATTTGTTTGGATTAGTTCAATCCACAAACTACCATATGCATCCTGTTTCACTTTAGAACAGAAGCATGGACATTGCTCTTAACGTACAACAGAACACCCCCACCTTTCTTGTGACTTATTTCTTGATGAAAGTGTTGAAATCCCACAATATTAAATTCAGCTTTAAACTCTCCACCATTTAACCATGTCTCGGCTATTCCTATTATAGCGAGATTTTTGCTTTTGACATATACACATGCATTTCTTGTATGTACTATATAGAATAAAAAAGTGTGATGGTTTGTATGTGTTATATAAAAAAGTCATATTAAAACATTTCAAAAATGTGATTTTTTTTGTACTTTTCCATTAAGCTCTTTGGTGAAATTATCGCGAGAAGCATCAGCTGCCTGATGCACAATGATGCATCACCATACTCGCGTTATACAGCAGTATTGCTCGTTCTCTTCCACTCTGAATATTATAACCACAGAAAATATGATGAGCAGGCCAATTCACAGAGTTTTGGAGTCACTCGGCCACAACTACAAAATAAATATGACCATGACGCAGATGCCGGCATCCTCATACAAGTATAGGGACAGTTTCCCCACATTTTCCGCCAAAGTCACTATATCGCATGCAAGAGGACACCTTCCAACGTTTTGTTAATTTCATAATAACTATTAATGTGCGCTAAGGATAGTGTGACTTATTGATATCACAATTCATAATCAGAAATCAATATATTAAAAGAAAAATATTAATGAAATTGAAATGCCCATTATTATTGAGTCATAAATCAATATATGAAAATATAAATATTTCGGTGATTTATGATTATATTAAACAAGGGCTGCAGTCTGATAATAGTTACTCAGTCATGAAGGCGACTGCTAATTACCGTCATACCTTTTCACGCAGCTCCCGACACCAACCACGAAGAATAGTAGAGTTAGACGAAAGTCTTTATTGGCTTCACTATTGTAACTAAGATAGAACTTTGCAAATCACATGGTAGAGCGGTCAGTCCCCGTTCCCTCTCTCGCATCCTATGCAATCGTCAGATTCGCAAGACTCGGGTTGGGGTGCAAGTGCTGAGGGAAAGTAGTAGGACGGACGGCAGGAAAGAGACTACTGCGGTATGACCAACCCCTCCCTCCTTCACTACCTCGGTCAGAGTGCAATAACACTATCGCCCTGAGAGGAGGAAAACCAATCGACGAAACGCCCCCCCTCCCCCCGAAGGCCGGAGGAGACTGCAAGAGGCCATTACTATGAGTACTGCCCTGTTGTCTAAATGATAATCTTGACCCGTCTGGATACATATTAGATCACGTCGCCCTCTTCGTTTTTCCAGTGTAAGTCAAGGTGCATACACATCTCTACGTAACAGGTTGTTTTCCAGTGTTAAGTATATTGATATAGGCTAGGAACAATATCCAACAAATCCTACATTAGAAATCAAACCCCACATGTCTTTACATCATAACCGATGTTCTTAAACAGCTTTAGTATGCTTGTGAGCAAGACTTCTATTTCACACATGCCCAATCCTGGATGAAAAAAACACCAGTGCCGCTATCATCTCACCACTACTTCCTACACAGAACAGGACGTTTAAGTAAACCACAGCTTGTGAACGGTCAGATCGTAAGGAGGTGGATTTCTGGATTGTGAAACCAAAACAGATTAGTTACCCCTTGATAGAGCTTATGATTACACTTACACTTATATTACTTCTGTCGGTGATCGACGCAGCTAGACTGGGGTCCCACTGTGACCAGGCAACTCCCTGACATCAATGGTCCAATCGATCAGTCGGTTGGCGTTGGGGCTGGTGTATCCCGGTGTTGGCGGCTGCTCTGTCTGGTATTTTGGCCAACCATATAACCAGATGTTTTTTGAAGGTGTCTGGAGACACCCCTGTTATGTTTCTCAGTTTGGGCGGGATGCAGTTAAACAATCTTGGCCCACTGAACGAGAAACTGTTGTGTATTCTGGACTTGATGCTCAGTGTTGATCCAGGAGCAGCCCTCACATAGCACAACCTCCCTGTTCTTTGGTGGACTGTTTCTCGAATACAAGTGTTGGGCACCCTCTTTTCTAACACCTTCCAGATGTAGATGATAATATAGCGTTCCCTGCGCCGTTGGAGATAAAACAGCTGCATCTCCTTCAGCCTCTCCCAGTAATTCAGTTCCTGGAGCCCATGTATTTTGCTAGTGAAAGTCCTCTGGGGCTCTTCAATCTTAGTAATTTCTGATATTTTCTAGGGACACCGAAGTTGGCAGCAGTATTCTAGGTGTAGTAGAACTAATGATTTCCACAGGGTTAGCATATACCTTGGACTTCTTGTCTGGAAGGTACGTAGGATACACCCTGATAGATGCCTTGCTTTTAATGTTGCTTGATTGATGTGATGGTAGAAGGAGGCATCACTGCTCATACTCACTCTCAGATCCTTCACTATGTTCTTAGCAATGATTTCTTGTTGGCCACACTAATACTTTGTTGAGTTCTTGAAATCTAGATGGTGGCCATAGCGTAAAAGCTCAAACTTGTCTCCGTTCGGTGCCATGTTGTTCTCCTCTGCCCACCTCAGGATTTCATTAAGGTCTTGCTGTAGGTCATTCACGGCATCTTGTAGTGTGCGGATCTTCATTTCGATTCGCGTGTCATCGGCGAAGGATGTAGCTGTAGAGCGTTGAAGGTCTCTGTCTATGTCCCCTATCATGATGAGGAACAGTAAGGGACCCAGTACAGTACCTTGGGGGACACCGCTAATAACACTGCTTGCCTGTGAAGGATTTCCTTGGACGTTGACTCGCTGTTTTCTATCAGATAAGAAGCTGTGTAGCCATTTACCTAGGACTCCACATATTCCAAGCGCTCGTATTTTGGGTAAGAGAATCCCATGATCCACCTTATCGAACGCTTTTGCAAAGTCGAGGTATATGACATCGACGTTGTCCCCATCTTTGGTGTCGTCCAGTATTCTGTCATAGTGAGCGAGTAGTTGCGAGAGGCGTGAGCGTCCTTGTCTGAATCCATGTTGGCCATTGTTAAATGCTTCTATGGTTTCCAGGTAGTTAACGATTGCTTGCCGCACTACCCTTTCCATTGTTTTTATCAAATGGGATGTTAGTACCACTGGTCTGTAGTTTCTGGTAATGCCCTTGCTACCCCCTTTGTGTATTGGGGTGATTGTGCCATAGTTGAGGGCTTGTGGCACATGTCCTGCTTGTAGAGACATAGTCCATAGCAGTTTCAGGGGTAGAGCTAGCTGATGTTTACAGTTCTTTAGCAATTGGGCATGAAAGCCATCTGGTTCTGCTGCTGCATTTGGTGCGATCTTGTTGATGACCACTATTATTTCTTGTATAGAGATCTCTACTGAAGATAATTGGTTTGGCGTCTCCTGGGGTTTGTTGAAGAAGGTGTGTGGATCGATTACCTTCATATGGTCTTTCGGTTGGCTAAACACACTCTTGTATTGCTGTTTGAGCAACTGTGCTATTTTGAATGGGTCGCTCTCGAGTTCCCCAGCTGGATTTATGTGTGGTCCTATGGTTGGTGTACTCTTTAGTTTCTTGTTAGCATATGAGTAAAAGAACTTCCTATTCATTTGAATATTAGAGATTGCTCGTAGTTCTCCTTGAGCCCTCTGGTCTTTGTGGGACTGAATGCGTTTTCTCTCGATTTCCTCAAGTTCTCTTTGAATATTAGTAGTGGTTGGTAGGTGGGTGGTCTTTTGGAGTTTGACTTTTAGCCTTGTTCTCTTCTTCATCAAGTTTTTCCTGTCTTTTGGAATAATTTTTCTTTGTTTTTTAGTATTTGTTGGTTTGGGAGGCATCTTCTCTGTAGGATGTCCAGGGCTCCATCAGTGTCTTTGTCTTGGAAAAGAGTTACCCAGTCGGTCCGGCCTAGTTCTTTTCTAATTTCGTCCCAATCTATATCTTTGCTGAAGAAATTCAGGTCTTGGAGAGAGGAACAAGGGAAGTGTGCCTCTTGTTGAGCTATTTGTTGTTTAGTAAAATGCGTTGTCATAACTTTGATAAGACCGTGGTCAGACATTGTTGTCTTGGTAACTTGATATGCATGTACTAGATCATAGTTGTTACTGAATAGTAGATCAAGTATGTTGTTGCCTCTTGTTGGAACTTCAATGAATTGCTTGAGATAGGCTATATCGGCTAGGCTGATCAATTCCATTGCTTACCTCTGTTCATTTGTTGTTCCTCCTCGTATATTCCTAGAGGTCCAGGTTGTTATTGGTAAGTCAAAATCACCTGCAAGTATGACTTCAGTGTAGGGGGATGGCAGGTGATGAAGAAGTGGTTGTAATTTTTCTTAAACTTCTTTGAAGATTTCCTCTGTGGTGTTTGTGGGTCGATACAAGGTTGCAGTGATTAGCTCGAGCCTCTTTACATGTACAGCTAGCAACTCTGTTGTTTATATGAGAAGGCAGTAAAACTTCGGTGTTTGCTGCTAAATCCTCCCTCCTCCATGACTTCTATCCACCCCATCAGCTCTGAATAGGGTGAAATTCTGAATATTAATTTCTGCATCTAAGATAGCTTCGTTAAGGTGAGTTTCTGTGAGGGCAATAAAGATAGTGCTCCCTTCTGCTGCCAACTCTTCAAGCACTGGTACTTTACACTGGTTGCTTTGTGGGTAAAGCCCCCTGATGCTACCCACAAAGAAATAGTTTAGTGGCAGCTCCACCTCCCCATCAGCTTCCGTTCGTGGTCGTCTGCTTGGACTAGTAGCCTCATCATTATTATTCGTGACTGTTATTCTAGTGCTAGCATTCGTTCCATGAGACGCTCTAAAAAAGCACTCTGGTCTGCTGTGGATGTTGCTGGGGCTAGGGAGATATTGGTCTGGCCATCTATTACTGCATCCTGGACCTGGTTTATTTGCCAGCTTTTGTCGGTACCAGTGATAGGTATACTTGGTTCAGTTGGTGGTTGTGATGTGGTAGGTTTGTGTGGACCTGGAGCTGCTTGTAGTCGGGAATGGGTTATTGGTTGTACCTTTTGGTCATTATCCATTCCTTGTGGTCTCTGGGTCTGGGTTCCCTTTATGTGAGGGAATCTGCAGTTCCTCTGGTGGCATGTTCCCTTGTGGAGAGAGCGTCTGCATACAAATGGGTGGAAGTTAACACATTTCCATCCCAAAGTGCATCCGGACCTCTTGTCTAGCCCATGCCTCATAAACTTTTGGCAGATTTTTGGATGTGACTCTTTGCATCCAATGCCCATTACACCATGCTTTTGGCTTCATCTTTGTTTGGGAATTCACTGGCCCCGTGTTAGACGGTGCAGAGTACTGGACAGATGCAATCGAGGTACCAGGTGTGTCCCTCTTCTCCTTCGGGTTGGGGTTAGCCGTGGGCGGTTTAGGGGCATCCATCCCTTATTGGTGTTGGGGTTAACTTAACTATGTCAGTCTGGCTGGAATTCAGGTTTTCTGGTGTACTACGTAGATTATCCCTTATATTCTCCTTTGTTTGGGATTCCTGGTTAGATGTAGGCGTACTGCCCGCTAGAATTTGGCTCATCTTTCCCTTTGGTTGAGATTCTTGGTTTGGTATTGTACTGTTGTACGGTATGCTGTGTGTACTTACTTGGGCCTTCACTAATATTCTCCTTTGTTTGAGTTATTTGTTTTGGTGTGTCGCTTGTATGTATTGGTGAAAGTGGGTTCTTCGATGCGTTCAGGGAGGCACTGATATCTCATGTCAGTTTGTTCGTTTTGGGGAGTTTTTTTATCCTGCCAAATTAAAGCCTCCTTTGTTTCGTTCATCGCTACGTCGTCGTCCCCGTATGTCGTATCAAAACACATTTTACACGTGTATTTTCTGTTTGTTTTTATGAAGAACATGACTTGATATAGGGGAAGCCCCGTGCAAAGATAGTGGATCCAATTAGGGCATCCATTGCAATGTCTCCGTCCGCGCCACACGAAGCGCAGATGTCTGTTTGTTGTGATTGGGCGGAGGCAGCGGCCATGATGCTTTGTGCGTCGGACGCTTGGTCGCTTGGGTTTGTTTACGAAATTGGATTTGCGGTGTTTCGCTTATGTGATACACTTCACTTTCACTTTCACTCGACTGGGTCTTTGATTTTGTGCGTGTGGGTGTACTAATTTATTGGATAAACTCTTCAGAACAAATGTTTTTGGTAAGTAGGGGTAAACCATGTCAAAACATTTCTAAAAGTGCCTTTGTACATTTGAAAAATATTCTAAATACTTTAGACATTTGTGTCACGAAAGTTGTAAGCAAAGAAGGAAACCACACAGGTAAAGAAAAGATGATTGTAGGCGTTTGCCAGACAGAGCCTACATGATTAGATTCATGCCTGGAAGTTGCAGGCCATTATGGCTGCAGCTGTCTAGGTGTTGGGTACTTTAGAATGCTGCAGGTTAGTAATGAGATCAAATTAGGTATTGTTCTGTTGAAAGAAAGCCAGCGTTTCAAAAATTGTAGAGGGGGCTGTCAAATAACAATATCCCCTTAAGAACTAGGAAGTAGTTAACAGTATATGCTGATGTTTAAGAACAATTCCAAGTACTGAATAAGAATTTTGAATTAGGTGTGGAATTAGGTATGTGTAAAGATGTTTGCTAGTCTTTTTTTTCTAATCACCGCTGATGTTACTGTTGATTTGTGGTACTATTCATATCTGGGGCTGAAAAACTCACAATGATAAAAGCTAGTCGTGATACAGGTAAGAATTGCAGACTTGAGATTTAACATAATGTAACCTAACCTAAATGTTGGTAACTATAAAGATGCTCGCCTTAGTGTTTTGAAAATCGTTGCTGATGTTACTATGAATTTACTGTATCTAAACATGGGCCGGCAGATGATATGGGGAAGGGTTGCAGACTGGCAAACATATTTGTGAATACTTAGAATTATGTAGAATCATAACTACATTATTGTAAAAGATATATATGTATGGAAGAGAATGAAAATGATCTTGTATTAACTTATCTCGTATTGAATACAAGAAACAAAATGAGCAAATACCATTGAAAAATCTTTTTGCCATGAGGGAGAGAGGAACTGGGTAGTTTAGATATGGTCAGAATAGGAGAATACTGTGCTTGATTTATCGTTTATTTGAACAATGTTTGTCATTTCTTTCATTAATCACTGGCTTTGCATGCTTCTCTAAATTGCAATACTTATTTCCCAATGCATTCCCCAGATGGGGGTGGGTGGGGGTTTAGTACAAACAAGTGATTTCCAATTGAAATGGAACACCCAATTTGGTCAAATCAACAGGAAAACTGTTGGGAAAAAATGTATGGATCATGTCAAGAACAGTGACCCCAATAATCCTCATCTAAAGAATGGCTATCCCAACATAACCTAACACAACCTACAGTATTCCCTAATTCAGATAATGTCAAGATTAGCGAACCCAACATATCTATATCAAAAACAGCAAACCTGATTATCGTAATGTAAAGAATAACGAACCCAATAATCTTTTAAAGAATGGTGAACCCTGCTGTGATTGTGTTCTCTAATCTTAGGAATGGTCAAAATTGTTTTATTGTTTATTTGAAGAATGTTGTCCTTGTTTCTCTCATTAATCACTGTCTTTGCACTCCTTTTTAATTCAAAATACTTATTTCCCAATGCAGTCCCCAGACATGACTGGTATGGGGGTTAGGGTTGGTACAAACAAGTGTTTTCTGATTGAAACAGAACACCCAATTTAATGTAGTCAATAGGAAAACTGTTGTAAAAAAAAATCAAATCTAATAGCCTGTTGGGTGTTTTGTGGATATTGGGATTTACATCCTTAAGTGTAGTGTGACTTTGGATAATGGAATACATTATTTTTTCACCTAATTAACCTCAAGCTCATTACCTGAAGCTCTTGTAAACCAGTAAGGTGATATTTTCTAAAGTCAGGTATTATGTACAAAATGCCACAAGACAAAGGTAATCCCTGTATTAAAACACAATTGCATATTTTGTACTTCTACTTTATTTCCTAACACAGAAATAGAAAACTGTAC
Organism: Oratosquilla oratoria; assembly: GCF_046742065.1. NCBI lineage: Eukaryota > Metazoa > Arthropoda > Malacostraca > Stomatopoda > Squillidae > Oratosquilla > Oratosquilla oratoria. Next base: position 36,725,507 of record NC_134788.1, read on the forward strand.
ACATAATGTTAAAATAAATTAAGCTGATGACATGAAATTGTTGATGCTCCAAGTTGATTGGATGTTGAAACTGGTACCTGCAAAGAATTTCTCATTTGATCTTGGGAGGCTTTTTTGAAACTTTTACTCCCATCTCCGACGTTTCTATGTAGGTTGGCAGGTTGTATCCTGTGCAGTTATTGGCCACATTATTGTCTTCCCTTTTTATGGAATTAATTAAGGTGTCCATACAGAGGAGGTATTATTTTCCAACCAAAATAATAATAATAACAATGATAAGATAATGAAATGAAAAATAGAATAATAGTTGTTCCACTTTTCATAGTGTGCATGATGGCTTAATTACTTTAGTCATACTCTGATTTAAGACTTCATTTCTAATCAGACAATTCTAATGGTTTAAAAATATATATTTATTCTTAACATACTATATTCACTTAATTTTTGTATGGTTTTAATGTATATATGAAATAGAAGTGCAAAAATGTACTTTGTGTGCAATTTTGATAAACGAAATAGAAGTGCAAAATATAATGATGATTTTATCATCCATGATGCATAATATGAATTATTTATTCTACATTTATAAAAAAAAAAAATTATGATAAGCAAGAAAATATAGGGCTATGGACATTGTCATGTGGCATTTTGTTGCATATCCTTTCCAACTTGTCAGTTTCTGTATTAAAGACCATTTCTCTCATGATTCTATAGATGGTCAATAGGTCACCTATTTTTCTTCCTTGTTCCAGAGTTGGCATTTCCAACTTTAACAATCCCTTCATATGGCAGTTTTGAAAGTGTTGGGGCCATATTTGTAATTGCTGTTTAGATTCTCTCAATTTTCTTTATATTCTTTTAAGTACTGGCTGTCCGTAATGTTGCTGCATACTGTACTCCAGTTTTGGCTTTATCAGTGTGATTACTAGTTTCTTTACCATTCCTTTGTCCAAATAGTTAAAGGCCCCCTTTGTTGGTCATAGCAGTTTTTTCTGTCTGTTTATCAGGTGCCATGTCCTTTGTGATAAGATTTTATATTGTCATGATATTCTGTGAGTAACCTGGTTTACAAATATCCTTTTTGTAGTGACAATTCTGTATTACAGATATTTTCTTAGCTAGTGGAACTTCACAAAATTATTTCAATGCTTCATGGAGCACAAAAAAATCAATAAAATGAAAATACATACACATACATGCATATATCAAGGCTTTTTCCCCCTTTCAAGGGAGGTAGCCAAAAAGAAAAGGGCATAAAATCACTCCCACCCATTCCATCCCTAAATACACTCCACTCCCCTCCACCCTCCCTCTTATCTTAGCACCTGGATGACGGGTCATCCCTGCACCCTGTCCACTGCCCTGGGTCAGAGGCAGCATTGCAAGTCACAGCACATCCACAGCAAGGCCGCATCATTAAAATAAAAATAAAATAAAAGCATGGCACAAGTAGAGAATATTGTTAGGGATCTTACAATTTTTAAGGTTATCATTAAAGATTACTCTCTGTTAAGTTATCTAGAGAAAGGATGTAATTTAGTGGATCTATTACAGGTGTGTTAAGTTAAAAAATTGCATTATTTACTTGCATTGGGAAGGGCACCAGTTTGTACAGGTTGAATCTAAATTCAGAAGCAAAAGGAACCTCTGTTATTATTGAAGAAACACTTAAGTATGCAGTTTACAAGGGATAATAGAATGATAGCTTTACTTCACCAAAGAAAGGTTGGAAATTACAATCTTTCTTAGGTGAGTTAATTATTCATACAAGTTGGGGCATTGGGAGAAGGGAGGACACACAGGATTCCAATCTATTACTTTGAGGATAATTGACTTGACTATTAATTTTGTTTACCTTAAATAACCTACATAATTCTTCCAAGATTTTGTTGTTAAATTCAGCAGCATTGTCTGAAACTGAGATCTTAGGAGTTGTGAAATTACAGATTACTTGTTCATATATTACTGAAGCAATTGTTTTGGCTCTCTTATTTGGAATGGGTGTGTTGTTGTCAAATACAAAATCTTGACAGATAATCAATGGCAAGAAACACATATATCCCTTTTCAGACAACTCAAGTGTATCTAAGTGAAATTTTCCCGAGGTTTATGTGGTATAGGATATGATAGCACAGGAGCAGACTTGGGTGTATTTCCTTTTACCTCCGTACATCTCAAGCAATTGTCAATATGTAAGTAAATATCTCTCTTCATGCTTAGCCTAAAGTATTTAACTGTGATTTCACTAAGATCCCTTGCTCAGCCTGACATATTGTCATGCCCTCCTTTTTTCAATGTTGCAAATCCTATCAATAAATCTGGGAAGACAGATTCTTCTACAACTATCACCAGAATGAACAAGTGCTCGTTTTTTTTTTTTTTTTTTTAATACAAAATAACATAAAAGTCAGTTTTTTCTAATATTTTAACTGACTATTAGTCCTTGCAATGAGTAATGGATTGGTTCCAAGATTTTCATTCCTAGTTTCAACCTTTTAAGCATTTTACTGGTAACCTGGTTATAACCACCCTCTCCCCTTAGTACATGTGCTAAGGGGAGAGGATGGGGGAATATCAGATCATTTTTTGGTGGAAGGTAAGTTGAGAGTGGAGGATAGATGGAGAAAGAGGAGAGGGACAAAAGGTAGGGAGGTGCTTAGAGTGAACTCTTTAAATGAAAAGGAGAAGGAGTACAAGAAGAAGCTGAAGGAGGAGTGGGAGGGAGTGAAGAATAGAGTAGAGTAGAGTTAGGTGTGGAGGAGGAATGGGGATGGTTCAAGGAGGGAGTCACAAAGTGTGCAAGGATGGTGTGTGGACCAAGAAGGACAGGAGGAAATAGAAGGAAGGGTAGTGAATGGTGGGATGAGGAAACAAAGAAGGTTGCAGAAGAGAAGAAGCGAGCTTTCAGAGATTGGTTACAAAATAGAACAAGGGAGTCATATGAGAGGTACAAAGAAAAGAGAAGTAAAGCAAATGGTAAAGGAGGTAAAGAGGAGAGCAGATGTGAAGTGGGGTATGAGTATGACAGAAAATTTTGAAAGTAATAAAAAGATGTTTTGGAAAGAAATCAAGAGAGGAAGAGGAGGCGAATCAAGTAGAGAAGAAAAGGTAAAATCTGCAGATGGAGAGATGATACTGGAAGAGAAGGCAGTGAGAGGAAGGTGGGCAGAGTATTCTAGGGAGTTGCTAAATGTGAAGCAGCTTTCCGACAAAAGAGTGCTCTAAAACACCACACAATGACCCACAGTGGGGAGAAACCTTTCCAATGTGACCTGTGTGATACAACTTTCTCACGAAAAGAGCACCTCAAACGTCACATGATGAACCACACTAGACAGAAGGCTTTCAATTGTGGCCTGTGTGATGCAGCTTACTCAGGAAAAATTACTCTCAAACATCACATAATGGCCCACAATGGAGAGAAGCCTTTCAAATCTGACCCGTTTGATGCAACATACTCGGAAAAGAATGCTATTCAATACCACATAATGACCCACACTGGAGAGAAGACTTTCCAGAATGACATGTGTGATGCAGCTTTCTCACGAAAGAGTGATCTCAAATATCATGTGATGACCCACAGTGGACACCAATAAAAACTTCACATTCTGTTTTTTTGTTTTTTTTTAACTCTTTTTGAGCTTAGATATAATAAGGCAGTTGAACCCTAGGTTAAGTAGTTCCTCTTGGTCAGGGGTGAGAATCTTTGTTAGATTAATGTAACCGTTGAAATGGCATGGATAATATGGCCGCCATTCAGATTAATACATTTCTTTGGATTAGCTCTAGTGATGGAATTTCTTTGGTTTAATTTCTATAAAAAGGCTGTCAATATTTCCTTGCTGAGTTGTGGTCTCTTCTCTTGTTCTGTTGATTTTTTTTTTTTTTACGTGAAATGTACAAGATCATTTTGTGACGGATGATAGTTTATAATTAATTTAAATGCGGGCATTTGATGGAGTGCAATAATTTCCATCTGATGATCTGAATGAGTCGTGAGAACTTTTGTGTTAGATAATTTGAGTTATATGACTCCTCCATGAGCTCTAGTGTCACTGATAGTTCTGTATAAAAAGATTTTTGACTATGTTTTTATGTAATATCTTTCCTCGAGAGAGGCTTAGAGCAATGTACCTTTGGTATTCGTTTGTAATATTGCTAGCAGTTATAGCTGGTACACGGATTGGACAGTGGCTCATGTCGGAGTTGATCTGGCACCATGTGTTTGTTTACATTGTAGTGAAAGAATAGAAAAGGGTAGTAGCCAGCACCATTATAATGAGTAGTTTTCCAATTTTGGGGAGTTCCCAATATATGAAATTCATGTGGTTGTGTATTGATATGACCAACTAAGTAATCAGTGACCAATATTAACAGTAGTCAAGTGGTGGTTGTTGGCGAGTAGCATGGATATACGCATGTGCACCTCCTCAAGGTTAGGCAGTATTTTGCCATCGGATACAGGGCTGGGACACTGTCAACGGTGTGGGTATGATGTGCATACATGTTTATGAGGGTAACCATTTCTATTTAAAAGGATTAAAAAAGAGGAGTATGCCGATAATAGACATTTTGTTCCATAACTACGCCGGGTGCGAGGAAACATAACCATAAATGAACAAATGAATAGGAATAAGGGTAACAATAATGAATAGGAAAAGTTAAACAGCAAACAAATGTGCGATCAAGTGCAGGTTCAATTCACTCGGGGAGCATCTTTGGTTATTAGGAATCAAAATCTCAGAAGGAACCTAACGGCAACTTAGTTTCAAGTCGATGACTTAGCGTCTGCTCATTGAGAGCATTTACGTGTTGTGCAAAGTCTGATTTTCGTGGTAAGACAGACGGGTCTACGACAGTTGGTCGACAGCGACAATTGGGCGACAGGACAATTCGTCAAACGTGACATTTCGTCGACAGATATTAAAAATACATTTAAAGTACTAATTTAATATGTTCATATATTTTCATTTTGGAGGAATGCTAGAGTAGTTTAGATGACATTTCGTGAGAAAAAGTTACAATATCAAATGAATTAAAAGGAGCATTTAGGACTTGTTATGCCACCATTTGTTCATTGATTGGCGACACTGAGACATTGCAATAAGATAAAATAATTACACATTATATGTTAAATACATCAATGTAAGTTTTTGGCGAGCATAATTTTACAGTATTTCCGTACACACTAGCATATCACAGTTGTTCAGGATTTTTTTCATGGCTGTGTTCCAATGTCTTTCGACCAAATGTCGTGCACTCTCCCAATGGTCGACACTGTATTGACCACAAACTACAAAAATCAGAACACTCTTTGATAATGGCTGAATTTTGCAAAACATCTCGTGGTGGTGTACGTCTGCTTTTTGAAGGCTACACCTACACCAAAGATAGTGAACGAGCCACGAAGATTTACTGGAATTGCTCTGATCGTACTTGTAAAGGTCGAGCTATCACAGAAGATAACAATGTTCTGTCCACCAATAAATTGCAAATATCCAATCCAATTTTACACTCCATTGCTGATCCTTCCAAGAAAATCTACTGATCTGCTTGGAGAATAGGCTGGCTCTGGTGATGATCTACTGCTGATCTAGATGATCAAGATGGCTCAAATGGCGACAAAGTAAGGTGTCGTCGAAAAGTGCAATTGTCTATCATTTAACTTTACCTATTTATCTATTTATAGTTTTTTTTTCGCATCCGACCGAGTTATGGACCAAAAGGTCTCCTGTCGGCATGCTTCTCCTTTGTAGTCCTTTAAACTTGAATTGGTTTGGTGTAGGGGTGGGACATGGAAGCACCCACTCAGCAGGCGGGCGTAGTGTACCGCATTGGATGTTTGGATTGTGATGCAGATCACATAGGAGAAACGCATAAGAAACTCGCCACAAGAATTGAAGAATATAAACGGGCAGTTAAACGGAAAGATGCAGCCTCAGCAGTTTATAAACACATGAACGAACTACAGCACAACATTGATCGGGAAGAAGCGACAGTGGTACACAGAGGCAACTCGAAGAAAAGGAGATTATTCATAGAAATGTGGACGACAAAAGAAACTAGTGTAAATAGGTGCATAGATTTAAATCCAATGTATCTAGGCACTAGGAACACAATGACAGAAAAAAGATAATGTGAGAGAGTACAGAGTGAACGAAGGTCACTGTGTATGAACGTGATTTAATTTATTTCCTTTTTTGTGCAAGTGTGTATTTCACTTGTTGTACAAGTTGCATTTTATTTAACATAGGAGAAAGCTCGGCGGGACGCTTTGTCTTCCTTTTTGTTTGCCCAAAAAGTCATCTGCAAAACACTCCCTATGTGACGTGCGCAAGATTTTGACAGCAAAGCAAGTAGTGTGCCTCTGCGTTAAAGGTTGCTTCAATTGGTGTAGTTTTTCATTGGTTCTGATCGCCGCTGCTAAATTGGTAGATATAGATAAGGTGACGTATCAAATGTGTTCAGTGTTTACATTCTCTCATGTCAGACATGCAATTACTATAGACATAAACAGTTAGTCGATAAGATGATCTTAAAAGTTTGTTTTAGTACTGGTTGATTGAAGGGCAGGGTTGAGTCTACCCTAACATCCCCCCCCCCTCCATGCAGGTGACGTTCCCTCTACGAGGTGCATCGTAGGTAATTAATAATTACTCCTTTGAGTAGGAGAGAAGTATGGAATTTCAACCCACAACTAGGCTAACAAAGCAAACACCGCTATAATGACCAGTTGACCATTTTGATAATCGATTTTACTATGTGTTTTTAGGCAAATTATTCTTATAATAGAGGATGGCATGTATGAAATGGTTTGTGTGCAAAACACCAACAGTCCTACTATTACATATTTCTATAAGTTAATCTCTTTTTTTCAGAAAGGTATCAACAAAGAAAACCAGATGTATCATCGATAGCTCGGCTATCTCACAACTCATCTTAAACATCATGTGATGGCTCACACAGGAGAGAAGCCTTTCTAGTGTGACCCATATTTTACCAAAGATTGTCACATATATCACATGATGACCCACATAGTAGAGAGGCCTTTCCAGTGTGACTTGTGTGATTCTGCTTTCTCACAAAAGAGTTATCGCAAATATCATATGATGACCCACACAGGAGAGAAGCCATTTCAGTGTGCCATGTGTGATTCTGCTTTCTCACAAAAGAGTTATCGCAAATATCATATGATGACCCACACAGGAGAGAAACCATTCCAGTGTGACATGTGTGATTCTGCTTTCTCCAGAAAGAGTAATCTTAAAAGTCACATGATGGCCCACACAGGAGAGAAGCCATTCCAGTGTGACACGTGTGCTTCTGCTTTCTCACAAAAGCGTGATCTCAAACGTCACATGATGACCCACATAGGAGAGAAACCATTCCATTGTGACATGTGTGATTCCGCTTTCTCACAAAAGCGTGATCTCAAACGTCACATGATGACCCACACAGGAGAGAAACCATTTCAGTGTGGCATGTGTGATTCCGCTTTCTCACGAAAGTGTAGTCTCGAAAGTCACATGATGACCCACACAGGAAAGAAGCCATTCCAGTGTGACATGTGTGATTCCGCTTTCTCACTAAAGGGTGATCTCAAACGTCACATGATGACCCACACAGGAGAGAAGCCATTCCAGTGTGAGATGTGTGATTCCGCTTTCTCACAAAAGCGTGATCTCAAACGTCACATGATGACCCACACAGGAGAGAAACCATTCCAGTGTGACTTGTGTGATTCCGCTTTCTCACGAAAGTGTAGTCTCGAAAGTCACATGATGACCCACACAGGAAAGAAGCCATTCCAGTGTGACATGTGTGATTCCGCTTTCTCACTAAAGGGTCACCTCAAAAGTCACATGATGACCCACACAGGAAAGAAGCCATTCCAGTGTGGCATGTGTGATTCCGCTTTCTCACTAAAGGGTAGTCTCAAACATCACATGATGACCCACACAGGAGAGAAGCCATTTCAGTGTGACATGTGTGATTCCGCTTTCTCACTAAAGGGTAATCTCAAACATCACATGATGACCCACACAGGAGAGAAGCCATTCCAGTGTGACATGTGTGATTCCGCTTTCTCACAAAAGTGTAGTCTCAAACGTCACATGATGAGCCACACAGGAGAGAAGCCTTTCCAGTGCGACATGTGTGATTCTGCTTTCTCACTAAAGGGTTACCTCAAAAGTCACATGATGACTCACACAGGAGAGAAGCCATTCCAGTGTGACATGTGTGATTCCGCTTTCTCACGAAAGTGGAATCTCGAAAGTCACACGATGACCCACACAGGAAAGAAGGCATTCCAGTGTGACATGTGTGATTCCGCTTTCTCACGAAAGGGTGATCTCGAAAGTCACATGATGACCCACACAGGAGAGAAGCCATTCCAGTGTGATACGTGTGATTCAGTTTTCTCACAAAAGGGTGATCTCAAACGTCACATGATGACCCACACAGGAGAGAATCCGCTGTAGTGTGACATGTGTGATTCAGCTTTCTCACAAAAGGGTGTTCTCAAACATCACATGACTACCCACGCTGAAGAGAAGACATTCCAATGTGGCCTGTGCAATAAAGCTTTTTTTCACGTAAGGATCTTTTCAAACGTCACGTCACATGAGTACCCATTCAGGAGAGAACCCATTGCAGTGTGACCAGTGCAATAAATATTTTTTCACGAAAAACTGTTCTCTGTTAGCGCTATTTGCAATAGCTTCACAGACTTGTACATCGGTTATCGTGCTTTCGCGGCTAGTGATCAATAGATCGAGTAAGTTTTCATGTCTTGTGGGGTCTTTTACATGTTGAATTAAGTATTTGTCAGCGAGAAAATCCATCAAGCGACTACCTATATGGCCGTGTAGGGTCATCCAATCACATAAAGTCCCGGTTGGAGAAACTAGACAGATCTTGAAACAACAGCTTATCGTCTGCTGCTGATAATGACTTTGGCCTATATATTGCACCTACATTCATTTTTGTCCATTTGTTTGGACCCTCAAACTATCATATGCATCCTGTTTCACTTTAGAACAGAAGCATGGACATTGGTCCTAACGCACAACAGAACACCCCCACCTTTCTTGTGACTTATATCTTGATGAAAGTGTTGCAATCCCACAATTTTAAATTCAGCTTCAAAGTCTTCACCATGTCTCGGTTATTCCTATTATATCGAGATTTGCGCTTTTGACATATACGCCTGTATTTCTTGTTTGTACTATATCAAATAAAAAATGTGATGGTTTGTACGGAGCTGCCTAGTGTAGGCCTTATGGTCTCTTGCAGTCTCCTTTATTCTTATGTTCTTATGTTGTATGTGTGATATAAAAAGAGTTATATTAAAATATTTTAAAAATGTGAATTGTTGTGGTATTTTTCCATTAACCTCTTCGGTACGAGTCAAATGATCGCGGGAAGCATCAGCTGCCTGATGCACGATGATGCATCGCCATACTCGCGTTATACAACAGTATTACTCGTTGCCAGAGAAGTGACATCGAACCCCAAGGGTTTCTAACAAAAGATTAGAAAGGCGGAGCATGCCGGCATGAGACCTTTTGGTCCATAACTAGGTCGGATGCAAAAAAAAATGTATAGTAATGACAAATACATATACCAAAGGCTTCCCCTTACACGGGGGGTAGCCAAAAAGAAAAAGGCACAGAAACCACTCCCACCCATTCCATTTCCCATATATTCCACTCCCCTCCTCCCTCCCTCTTATCTTGGTACCTTCTGGATGATGAGTCATCCCTGCATCCTGTCCACCGCCTTGGGTCAGAAGCAGTGTCGCAAGACACAGTACATCCACAGCAAGGCCGCTTCATAAATTCGGCAACCTCCCCTCTCCGTCCCCTCATGCAGAAAAGGAGAAGGCGGGGTTTCACCACCACTGTCGGTCCTCGACTATTACACTTATATTTGACTTGTAATACCACTCGTCTCGAGGCCCCTTGCCTTCGTTACGCGAGTTTCACTATATGTTCAAGTTCCTCTTAAGCAGTAGGCCCAATGCCTTGTATTTCCTGTAGTCTCACTATTTTCTAATTTCCATAGGCCCCGTGCCTAGTTCTCTCGTCCTTTGGGTTAATAAAAGGGTGGTGAATTTTCTTCTTTCACTGTAATTTCACAGTCTTGTTACACTCAGGATCTCTTTCTCTCGTCTCTCTAGATCCCCGTATCCTACGCTAAGCTACCTTCGTCTGACGTCACTAATTTTTCTAATCCAATCTCCTATGACTTCTCAAATAAATGTCACTCCTTATGGGCGTGACTTTGAATTCATGCACCAATAGTTTTTTCCTCCTCCACCTTGCACCAATCCGGACAGCCATTGCAATGCCACTAGCAATATCGTTTACCTCAGCATTAGTCAAACGAAGCTAACATGCGCTTACAGAGTTTTGATTACATCATCGATTATAAAACAGTCACCACCGTCGGTGTGTTTACATAGACATAACGTCGCCTTGAACGACGCTTTCCAATCTTGTTTAATAACAACAGTAGGCGTCGAGTCTGAATTATTGAGTCATCATTCTAATGCCCTACTGTTTCCCTAGCTCATTTCCATTCGTACAACTACCGGCCTCTTACACGGGGAGAAATCCCTTCGGGTTGTGTCAATTTTTTTCTCATACTTCCTCATCCCCCACCCACTTCCCCTCGTGCATTACGGCATCATCTATACACAGCCCTTCTCCATTCACCCCTATCTTCTGTCCTCTCCCGTCCTTCCTCCACAGACATTCCTCTCTTTTGTAATGCCCCTTTCACCCCATTCATCCATCTCATCCTAGGACGCCCCCCCCATATTCCTTCCTTCCACCTCCTCAATCCCTCCTCTGATCCCGCTACAACCGCAGTGTCGTCAGCAAACAACTGGCTTATTTCCCACTTTTCTCCATTTTCTTTAACCATCTCCAACCCCTGACTCACTACCCTTGCATTCACCTCTCGCACCACCCCATCCATGTAAAGATTGAACAGCCAGGGCGACATAACACATCCCTAACGAAGTCCCACCTTTACCTCAAACCATTCACTCTCTCCATTTCTAATCCTAACACAAGCTCTACTACTGTCGTAAAAACTCTTGACTGCTCTTAACAGCTTTCCTCTTATCCCATATATCTGCAGTACCTCCCACAGTGCCTTCCTGTCTACCCTGTCATAAGCCTTTTCCAGATCCATAAAAGCCCAAAAAACATCATTACATTTTTCCTATAGCTTTCTCACATATCTGTCTTACCACACATATCTGATCTACACAACCCCTACCTGTCCTAAACCCACTCTGTTCCTCACCAATTACTCCCTCTGTTCCTCTCCTAATCCTCTCAATCAAGATCCTCCCATAAGCCTTCTCAACTACACTTAACAAGCTAATCCCTCTGAAACTACTAAATTCACACTTGCCCCCTTTCCCCTTGTAAAATGAAACTATACAGGCACTCCTCCAGTCCTCCGGCACTCCACCCTCTCTGCAGCAAACATTAAATAACCTCACCAGCCAGTCCACCATCACTGCACCTCCCTTTTTCAGACATTCTGCATGACATCCATCCAGACCAGGTGCCTTACCTGCTTTCATCATCTTAACAACTGCCTTCACTTCATCCTTCCTTATTTCTCCTCCATTTTCCTCGTTCATCACGGTCATTTTCTTAGCACTTGCCACTGCAGCTATCTTTCCCTCCCTATCCTCCTTCGCATTTAGCAACTCCCTAAAATACTCTGCCCACCTTCCTCTCACTGCCTTCTCTTCCATTATCATCTCTCCATCTGCACCTTTTACCTTTTCTTCTCTACTTGATTCGCCTCCTCTTCCTCTCTTAATTTCTTTCCAAAACATATTCTTATTACTTCAAAAATGTTGTCATGATAATACACTAGCACATAAGGACACTAGTATTATATTAACACAAGTATACTAGCACGTAAGTACATTAGCACTAGTATACTAGTAAACACTAGTACACCAGCACGTAAGTAAACCACCAATGGTACAAGTACACTAGCACACAAGTGCACTAGTACACTAGCACACGAGTATACTAGCAGAATAGAACACTAGTACACAAGTACACCAGCACATAAATACACTAACACTAGGACAGAAACACACAAGCAAACTAGCATAAAACACTAGCACACTACTATAGAAGTACACTAGCACATAAATACACTATAACACTAGGACAGAAATACACTAGCAAACTAGCATAATGCACTAGCACACTAGTAGAGAAGTACACAAGTTTACTAGCACATACAGTAGCGGCCAAGATATAAGAGTAAGTGAAAGCATATGTATTCAAATGCATATATAGAAATTAATACCCTACACAAGAACTTCATATTTTGTATACAATTAGATATACATTATATCTATATTACTTGAAAATTTGAAGCTCATACAAAGAAAGTTAGTAATTAATAAAGAAAAGAGTGTGTAACTTCTTGCGGTCAAAAGTTAAGGGTAGCTTAGAAAATAATGAAATTCAACTTATTTTAAAAAGATAAATAGCAATAACATTAATATTTGGTGAACAATCCTTTATTATCAATCACCTGACACCTGTTGCTACATGAATTGATCAATCTCCTACAAAATGATGGAGTAACAGTGCTCCATTCAAATTCCAAGAACTTCCAGAGTTCTTTTTTTTTTTTTTTTGCTGTGCCCGTTCACCAATTACTTTCCAAACATTTTCTATTGGATTTAAATCCGGGCTTTGAGCAGGCCAGTCCATCACAAAGTTCTTCAGTAAAGAATGATTTGACCTTCTTGTAAGTGTGGCAAGGAGCATTATTTTGCATGAATATGGGACATTGAACCCCTAAAGATCTCAAATATGGAAGGGCATGCTGTCGAAGAATCTATCTATACACCTCTCCGTTGATCTTCCCATGCAAGCGAACAAGAGGGCCAGTACCAGCAGCAGAGATGATCCCCCACACCATCACACTTCCTCCGCCGTGTTTCACAGTTTTCTTCACACGTTTAACGGACAATCTTTTGCCAGTCGTTCGTCGGACATAATTCCTGCCATCTGAACCAAGTAAATTAAACTTAGATTCATCACTGAAATAAACGCTTGACCACTGATCTTCCGTCCAGACATGTTCAATACAAAACTTCAGGCGGGCTTTTTGTTTCTTCTTGGATATCAATGGTTTGGATGCAGGGACTCGGGCATTCAAACCAGCACTTACTAATCTCCGAGACACTGCTTTACGTGACACATCGCAGTCATAAGATGCATTTAACTCACGGAATATCTCTGCAGCGCTCTTGAATCTATCCTTCCGTGACAACCTTCCCATAAGACGGTCCTGCTTAACTGAGGTTTTGCGTGGTCTACCAGTTTTAGGTGGTGAAATTATTGATCCTTTTGATTTATATTGAGCTACAGTACGTTACACCACACTCACAGACCTTCCTATCCTCTCTGCTATGACTCCATTTGAATGTCCATCTTTGTGAAGATCAACAATCCTCTGTTTATCTTGAGAAGACACCGGACGTCGTTTATCAGCAGCCATGTTTATAAGTTTGAGGTTCCAATATTATAAACGCTAATTTTATGTTGCGGTTCTGATTTGACAGTCTTGTAAAGCATAGACAGTCCTTTTTTCTAAGATACCCTTAACTTTTGACCGCAAGAAATTACACACTCTTTTCTTTATTAATTACTAACTTTCTTTGTATCAGTTGCATAAGCTTCAAATTTCCAAGAAATATAGATATAATGTACGTATATCTAATTGTATACAAAATATGAAGTTCTTGTGTAGGGTATTAATTTCAATATATGCATTTGAATACATATGCTTTCACTAACCCTTATATTTTGGCCGCTACTGTATATACTAGCACACAAGTACACCAGTACACTAGTATACAAATACACTAGTACACTAGTGAACAAATACACTAGCACAGAAATATACTGCACACTAGTCGACAAGAACACAGACACTAGTATAGAAGCACACTTATGCACACACTCTCAGTACAATAGCACACTAGTACATAAGTACACTAGTAAACTAGTACACAATACGCTATCACAGTAGTACATAAATGCACTAGTACACAATACACTAGTCCACTAGCACAGTAGTACACAAGTACAAGTGTGTTAGCGTGTTCTAGTGTGCCAATGTACTTGTGTGGCAGTGTCAAAGTGTCCTAGTGTACTTGTGTACTAGTGTGTTAGTGCAGTTGCGTACTAGTGCTATTGTACTAGTGGTAGTTTCTTATGTGCTAGTGTACTTACGTTCTAGTGTAATAATGCGCTAGTTTACTTTTGTTTTGGTGTGCGAGAGTACTTATACGCTAATGTGCTAGTGTACTTACGTTCTGGTGTACTTATATAATAATAGTGCACTTGTGTGCTAATGTACTTATGTGCTGTAGTAGTGAGCTAGTGCAACATTAGTGTAAGTACAATAGAATACTCAGACTAGTATACTAGTACAGGTACACCAGTACATTAATACTATTATATCATTACACTAAAACACTAGCACTAGTACACTAGTATTAATCTAATACACTAGTAATAGTACAATAGTACACATTGATACTCTAATACTAGTGCACTAATGAAATACTACTACACTAGTATACTAGTACTAATACACATGTAATTTAGTACAAACCTGGTACTCACTAATAAAATAATACTACCCTAGTATACTAGTACTAATATACTTGTAATTTAGTACAAAACAGGTACTCATCACTAGTACTAGTGCACTAGTGATACTACTAGATCTAGTACATTAGTACACTAGAACTTGTACACTAGTGCAGGTACTCTAGTACATTAGTACACTAGAACTTGTACACTAGTGCAGGTACTCTAGTACACTAGTTCTGGTACACAAGTACACTAGAACTAGTACACAATTACTACTACACTTTGTACAATAGTGCACTAGTACAAATACACTGATACACCAGTGCTAGTGCACTAGTATTAGTGTACTACTTCATTAGTATATTTGTACAGTAGTACTAGTACACTAGTATATTAAAACTGGCACATCTGCTGATAGAGTACTAGTACACTAGTATTAATTCGCTAGTACTAGTATTTGTACACTAATAATAGTACACTACTAGTACATTAGTAGTACACTAGTGCTAGTACATTAATACACTAGTACTAATAAAAGAATTCACTAGTACTAGTATAATAGTAAAGTAATGTTAGTACAACAGTATACTAGTATTAGTACAATGGTACACTGGTACTACTACAATATACTAGTACACTAGTACCAGTACACTATTGATACACTAGTACTAACCTAATGGTACTAATACACAAGAAATAGTACACTAGTACAGTAGTATAAGTATACTATTACATTAGTACTAGTACTTAAATAGTGTAAATCTTACACCAGTACATTAGTGATTATACACTAGTACAGAAATAATAGTACACTAATACACTACATTTAGTAAACTAGTACTAGTACACCTACAGTCGTACACTAATAATTGTCCACTATTACACTACTAGTCCATTAGTGCACTAGCACTAACAGCTAGCACATTATTACTAGTCCACTAGTACTGCACTAGTATAGAAGTAGTGTCACTGATACTACAGTATTATACATGTCCTCTAGTACACTATTACTAGTCTTCTAGTACTGGTCCATTAGTACACTGGTACTAGTCCACTAGTAAACTAATACTAGTCCACTAGTACTAATACACTACTAGGCCACTGTTACTATTCCACTAATACTATGCACAAATACACTAGTAATTGTATGATAGTACACTAGTACTACTGCACTAATACTAGTGTACCTGTAATAGTACTAGTATGTACTTATACTAATATACCAGTGTACTAATACTACTGTATGATTGCACTTTTACTAGTGTACCAATACTAGGGTACTAGAATACCAGTAACAGTATACTAGTGCACTAGTCTACTAATACTAGTGACTTCCTACTAGTAGTACATTAGTACTAGTATAGTAATACACTAGGATTAATTCACTAGTACACTTATACATAATGAGTACTATTACTAATACACTCGGACACTAGCACTAGTAAACTCGTCACTAGTGTTGATCGACTAGTACTAGTACCCCACACCACTACTGTTACGCTTCTACTTAAAGGTGTAGTAAACTAGTGCATTAATATAAATACACTAGAACTAGTACAAGTACATAATGTCACTGAACGATGGGAGGCCGGCGTGAATCACGGTGACGTAGGGGGACAAAATGTACAAAATAGATCGGATGACCGTAATCGACCAGATGTCCGTGATGGGGGAAATTTTAATTTTGATAGGAGAAATGTTAATGAGGCATTGAATGTCAATGAAGGACCAAATAATAATAATATAGAGCAAGGCATAAATAAAAAACAAAATGATAATATAAGACATGATATTGAAACTCAAAATGTGGCAAAAAGGAATAATCACGAGTTTCTTAAAACTATGTACTTTAATGCTCGTAGTATTAGGAACAAATTTCAAGAAATACAGGCGTATGTCAAAAGCGAAAATCTCGATATGATAGGAATAACTGAGACATGGTTAAATGGTACAGAGTTCGAAGCTGAATTTAATATTGCGGGATTTAAACACTTTCATCAGGATAGAAACCACAAGAAAGGTGGGGATGTTCTGTTGTACGTTAAAAACAATGTTCATGCTTGTGTTTTAGAGAAAGTGAAACAGGATGCATATGACAGTTTGTGGGTTGAGTTAACCCTAACAAATGGACAAAAAATGAATATAGGTGTAATATATAGGCCAAAGACATTATCATTAGCAGACGACAAACTGTTATTTCAAGAACTGTCTAGTTTCTGCAACCGGGATTTATTGATAATGGGTGATTTCAATTTTACTGACATTGATTGGATGACCCTTGAACATGGCCATATAGGTAGTCGCTTGATTGATTTTCTTGGTGACAATTACTTAATTCAGCATGTAAAAGAGCCCACAAGATGTGGAAACTTGCTCGATTTATTGATCACTAGCCGCGAAAGCATGGTAACTGATGTAGAAGTCGGTGAATCTGTTGCAAATAGCGATCACAATTTAGTCAGATTCAAACTCCTAAACAATTTTAGAATAGATACTTGTGCTTCTAAAATACCCGATTTCAGTAAAGCTCAGTTCATAGAACTACGTCAGGAGCTTCAGCTTACAGATTGGGAGGCAAAATTAAACGAAAGGCCTGTAGATCAGATGTGGGAAATATTTCAAAATACGCTCACTAAAATGATTCAAACTTACATTCCTTTTAAGGACAGACGTCCCCCAAATCAGGCTCGCCCAAAGTGGCTCGACAAAGAAACTGAAAAAAGTATTGCTAAAAAGAGACAGGCTTATAAGAAATATAAGTGCTCGGGTGCATCTAATGACTATGAAAGTTATGTATCAATACAGAGAGATTTAAAAAAGACAATAAGAAAAAGAAAACGACAATACGAAATGAACATCGCTGAATCCAAAGAATTCTATAGTTACATTAGAGATAAAAAGGTTGTTAGGAATCACATTGGTCCACTATTATCTGCTGACGGTCAACTTGAATATTCAAATGAAGGAAAGTGTAATATCTTAAACAATTATTTTAGCTCGGTATTCGTAAACGAAACACCTCAAAGTGAATTCCAAACTGAAACCTGTGAAAAGTCTGGGGTAAACTTACTCACTACGGTAAATATAACAAAAGAAAAAATTAAAAGGTGTATAGACAAACTCAAAGTTAATAAAACACCAGGGCCTGACGGTTGGCATCCAAGAATCTTAAAGGAAATGAAAAATGAGATTGTTGTTCCATTAGAAATTATTTTCAAGAGATCCATCATATCCGGAGATGTCCCAAGAGAATGGAAGCTAGCTAACGTTACTCCCATATTCAAAAAAGGTGACAAAAAGAAACCAAATAACTATAGGCCTATAAGTTTGACTTCGATCGTAGGAAAAATAATGGAAACTATCATCAGAGATGATATCGAATATCATTTAGAAAGTAACCGTTTGATAAATGATAGCCAGCATGGTTTCAGACGGAAACGTTCTTGCGTGACTAACTTACTCGAATTCTACAACACAGTTATCTCCAATTATGACAAAAGAAACAATATAGATTTAATATATCTAGACTTTGCAAAAGCTTTTGATACCGTCCCACACGAAAGACTACTTACTAAATTAGCTTTGCATGGAATAAGTGGTAGCCTATTAGGTTGGACTAGTAATTGGTTGAAAGGTCGAAAACAGAGAGTTGTTTTAAATGGAAAAACTTCTGGATGGAAAAATGTTGCAAGTGGAGTTCCTCAGGGTTCCATTCTTGGGCCACTTCTATTCATAGTATATATAAATGATATAGACAATGGACTAAAATCTACTGTTTCCAAATTTGCTGATGATACAAAACTGTGCGGAGTGGCAAATGATCACTCAAACCAATTAGATATTCAAGAAGATTTAGATCAATTACAGCAATTGTCTGAAAAGTGGCTAATGAAATTTAACACAAGTAAATGCAAGGTAATGCACATAGGTAAAAATAACAGCAAGTACGATTACAAGTTATTTGGAAATTCGTTAACAAAAGTGGATAGTGAAAAAGATCTCGGCGTAATTATCAGTAACGACCTCAAATCATCCAAGCAGTGTATTTCAGCCTCTGAGAAAGCAAATAAGATTCTGGGATTGATTGCGCGATCTTTTGATTTCAAAAGTCCATCACTCATTAACAAGCTATATAAATCGTTAGTTCGTCCACATTTGGAATATGCTGTTTCCGTATGGTCACCGAATCTCATTAAAGACATTGACAGACTGGAAAAAGTACAACGGCGAGCCACAAAACCGATTCCAAATATCAAAAATAAATCATACGAAAATCGACTTAAGCACATGAATCTGTTTTCCCTAAAAAAGCGTAGACTCAGAGGTGACTTGATACAGGTCTTTAAGATTTTAAAGGGAATTGACAACATCAAAAGTGACCAAATTTTCACATTGAATGAGAATCAGACAAGAAACAATGGTCTCAAACTGTCCGGAAATAGATTCAATTTGGAAGTAGGTAGAAACAACTTTGCCAACCGTGTAGTTAATGAATGGAATAAACTTCCTGCACAGGTAGTGCAATGTAGTTCAGTTCGAAGCTTTAAGAATCATTTAGATAAATACCTAAGTAAGATGCTGTAATGATTATAATTTATGTTATATTATTTGTTTTTGTTTTGTTATAATTTGTCTGTCTGATTTTCATTTATTACTGGTTATATGTCAATTTATAATCATTTACTATTTACCTTTTTGTTTGTTATTCAACTATACCTATGCATTTATTTATGTATTTTATTTGTTATTTTTACATTATTAGTTTTAATTTATTATGATTTTTTTTTTTTCATCCGACCTAGATATGGATCAAAAGGTCTCCTGTCGGCATGCTCCGCCTTTGTAGTATTAATGCAGCACTAGTGCACCAGTACAAGTACATTAGTATTGATACACTAGTACTGGTATACTATTACCGGGACCCTTAAAATGCACCAGTACTAGTACACTAGTAAACTAGAACTAGGACACTTGTACCAGTACAGTAGTACTGGTATACTAGTAAAATAGCACACTAGTATGATAGTATTAGCACACTATTACATTAGTACTGGTACACTAGTACTAGGGCATTACTCTAGAACTAGTACAACCACGACTTAAAACGACCTACAACCACATATTACAATCTTGACGTACCACTACGACTTACAACAGCCACTTGCAACCAATGGGACCTTTCGCAGTGAGCAAATTGATACCAGACACCGCCAGATTTTGTCATTCTTGCCGGAAAATAAATACTTTTTTGGGCAAGTTTTATAAGCTTACAGAGGTGTATCGTTGTACATTATTGTGTCTGAAATTTAAGTAAATTAATTTCATGATTGCAAACGGCATATAGCATTGTTTGAGCCTCTATTTATAATTACAGATATTCGTAAAACAGCCTATAATTGTATCAAGCCAAGCAATTTGTCATTTTCTACCGACTTCAATGGACGTATACTGATATATACTTTCATTTGAATGCACCAAGCAATAGGCAAATCCATGTAATGTATCGAAAATATAATTTTGCATCGAAGACTTAATTTTTTCGGTACGATAAACTTTGTCGTTCTCTTATTTTTATTTTCTTGAATCCGACGTGCAGTTTGCCACGGCACATGTAAAATTAGTCATATTTGTTTGAAAATAGCTCCCAGCAGATCGAAGAGGCCATTCTTTACACAAACGTCGCTCACTTCGTACGTCTGCCACCACTGCTGTTATTTTTTTTATCTCTGATTATCTTCATATACAGGACGTGACAGTGATATCCATTATTTTTCAACACTCTCAGATAAAATGCACAAACCGAAATCAACATCCTCTTATTTTTAATGCTTATAGTTACTTCAGTAAAGATAATCACCTGTTTTTAGTTTGACCTTATAATTAAATTAACAAAGCCTTATCACACACCAGTAGGTAAAAATTATAACATTAAGATTCATGTTTTTAATTTGAAATACATTTATGCAGCAATTTATGGCGTATCTTTTTTCAAATATCGGTTTCCAAATTAGCTAAGTCACCCCTTTGCCTCGTGAAAGCCGAGACAATTGAAAATTCTAGCGCTAATAGGAATCTACGAGCCTGACTGCGAAAGGTCCCATTACAAACAACTTACAACCACGACTTACAATCACCACTTACAACCACGACATACAACCACCACTACCACTTACAACTACAACCACGACAGACAACCACCACGACACACAACCACCACTAACAACCACCACTTACGGCCACGACTTGCAACCACCACTTACAACCACAACTTACAACCACCATTTTACAATAGCAATTTACAACCACGACTTACAAGCACGACCTACAACCACCACTTACGACCGCGCAACCACATACAACCACTTACGACCGCGCAACCACATACAACCACTAACAACCACCACTTACAACCACGACTTAGGTTAATTTAGAATATAAGAATGAAGGAGACTGCAAGAGACCCTCAGGCCTACACTAGGCAGTTCCATGTCCATGACCACCCGTCATTCCCATCCATAATGTTGTCTAACAGTTTCTTAAAATAATCAATAATTTCAGCTCTCACTATTATAGTTACTGAGTTTAGGTTAGGTTACAACCACGACTTACAACCACTTGAAACCACTAACTACGACTTACAACCTATACTTGCAACCACGACTTAGGTTTCACGGGTTACAACCACTACTTACAACCACGACTAACAACTGCGACTTACACCCGCAACATAAAACCACGACTTACAAACGCGACTTACATCACCTACAACCACGACTTACAACCACCTCTTACAACCATGACTTGGGTTAGGTTACACGACTTACAACCAGTACTTACAACCACTTAGGATACGCGACTTACAACCACGACTTTCAACCCCGACTTAAAACCACCAACTACTACAACCAATTACAACCACCACTTAGAACTACATACAACCACGACTTACAACCATCATAACCATTTACAACCACCACTTACCATAACCACTTACAACCAATACTTAAAACTACACATACAACCATCAAATACAACCGCCACCTACAACCACGACTTAGTTAAGGTTACACTACTTACAACCAAGACTTACAACTACGACTTACAACCACTAGAAACCGCTAGTGTGATCAAGGCCTTATTCTTCACCCGCTCGTCCTCATTGCCATAAGCCGCCAGAAAGTAAAACTTCCCTCGTTCTATTCTTGCAAATCCTTGACATATATTTTCTAACTATGAATATTAGAAATAACATCACATTATCAACTAGATGTAATCCTCTTATATAGAGAAATATACAATTCTTACTAATAAGTAAGCAAACTCTGATGTACAACGGAAATATATATATATTTTTCTTTTCCTTTATGTATGGTAGTGAGAAGAGCGTAAAGGAAAGGGAGGCTTTTTGGGTAGATAGAAAAGAGTGCATAGAGGGATTAGGGAGAAATGTCAATGTAGTTGTATTGGGAGACCATAATGCTAGGGTAGAAAATGAACCAATAGACGGAGTGATTGGGAAGTATGGAGTTCCAGGTAAAAATCGTAGTGGAGAAATTAATGATGGAGATGTGTCTTGAAAGAGAGTTGATGATAGCAAATGCAGTGTTTAGGAAGAAAGTCAAGCATAAGTACACACGGGAGAGGGTGGTGGATGGAAGGGTGGCAGATAGAGCGTGAATGGACTATATAGTGGTGACCAGGAGTATGGTAGGAAGAGTTAAGGATGTACAGCTACACAGAAAACTATCGTTAGTAGGGGTGTCGAAACATTCGCGAATGAACATAACCTTATGATACCGAAGGGTTGGTATTTCTGGGGTTCGAATTGTTCGAATTCCTTCTGAATGAATATGAATCGAATAATAGTTCCGAAGATCATATGGATTCACTATGACATGATAATCTTATTTCCGATGGAGACTTCAACTTGTCTCAAATTGTTTCGTTGTTTTGTGTCAAAATGATTAGCGTGATTTACTAACGATAGTTTTCTGTGCAGCTGTACATGTTCTAAGGGGAGAGAGTGGGGGAATATCAGATAATTTTTTGGTGGAAGGTAAATTGAGAGTGGAGAAAGAGGAAAAGGGCAGAAGGTGGGGAGGTACTTAGAGTGAACTGCTTAAATGAAGAAAAAAAGGAGAATGAATATAAGAAGCTGAGAGAGGAGTGCGAGGGAGTAAAGGATAGAGTAGAACTAGGAGTGGAGGAGGAATGGGGATGGTTCAAGGAGGGAGTCATAAGGTGTGCAAAGATGATGTGTGGAACAAGGAGGGCAGGAGGAAATAGAGGGAAGGGTAGTGAGTGGTGGGATGAGGAAGCAAAGAAATGTGTAGAAGAGAAGGAGCAGGCATTTATAGATTGGCTACAATTTAGGACGAGGGAATCGTATGAGAGGTACAAAGTAAAGAGAAGGGAAGTTAAGCATAAAATAAAGGAAGTAAAGAGGAGAGCTGATGCGAAATGGTGTAAGAGTATGACAGAAATTTTTGAAAGCAATAAAAAGATGTTTTGGAAGGAAATTAAAAGAGAAAGAGGAGGCGAATCAAGTAGAGAAGAAAAGGTAAAAGGTGCAGATGGAGAAATTATAATGGAAGAGAAGGCAGTGAGAGGAAGGTGGGCAGAGTATTCTAGGGAGTTGCTAAATGTGAAGGAGGGTATGGAGGGAAAGGTAGTTACAGTGGGAAGCGCTAAAAAAATGAGAGTGATGAGTGAGGAAAATGAAGGAGAAAAAGGGAAGGATGAAGTGAATGATGATGTGTGAAAGAAGGAAGCTGAAGGTAAATGTGGGTAAAAGTAAGGTGATGAGATGTACAAGGGGAGAGAGTGACAGTAGGCTGGAAGTGAGCATTAAGGGTGAAAGATTGGAGGAAGTGGATGGTTTTAGATACTTGGGTGCGAATGTGACAGGAAAGGGAGGAGTGGGGGTGGAGGTAGAATGTAGATTGAGAGAAGCGAGTAAATGCCTTGGTGGATTAAAAAGTATAATGAGAAATAGACATCTGGGAATGGATATTAAGAGGAGGTTATATGAAGGAGTGATTGTGCCAACAGTAATGTACGGGGCAGAAACATAGAGCATGAGATAGGAAGAGAGGAGTTGAAATGTGTTTGAGATGAAATGACTGAGAAGTATGATAGGGGTTGCAAGGCTAGATAGACTGAGAAATGAAGAGGTGAGGAGGAGAACAGGGGTGGAAAGGGAGCTGGGAGATAGGGTTGATGAAAGATAGACCAGTCAAAGTAGGGCTGGACTTGGAACAAATTGCAATAGAAGTTTTTTTTTTTTTTTATCTTGTTTATTAGGTCCCTCTGATGAACATATAAAAAGTCTTCAACTTTTGGACACTGGGAAAGTGGTTAATTTGCATCAATTCAAGATGGCCGCCGTCCAAAGCTTCAATTTACAGATAACTTTTTCCTGGCTGCTCCCAGACCCTATAAATGTATTACAAACAACGGTTTTTGGCTTTAACTTGTTTATTAGGTCCCTCTGATGAACATGTAAAAAGTCTCCAACTTTTGGACACCGGGATAGTGGATAATTTACAGCAAAAATAAAAAAAAACTTCTATTGCAATTTGTTCTGGGTCAAGCCCTACTTTTACTGCCCATTATTGTCCATTACACTTTGCCTACTGTAGACCTATACTAACAACCTCTCAATGGTAAATGAGGCCTGTACTAACAACCTCTCAATGGTAGACGAGGAAAGTGACGCATGCAAGGACTTCCAGGAGGCAGCAGATCTTTTGGATAAGCTGTTGCGTGAAGACGTTTCAACCGATGAAGTCTGCAGTAAAGACGTTTTCAACAGAATTTCTGAGAAAACTTAAAGCTGAGAAGAGCTCCTTAGCAGAGCATAAGATGGGAAAGCTATGGATTCAATACATGGACATGATTGACTTGCTGCGTCGCTTCCTGAGGGCACTGAGAATGGGCGATTTCCTACTGTACCTCGGAACACTCCAGGAGATGTTGCCGTACTTTGCAGCGTGTGGTCATAACAATTATGCCAAGTCAGCCCATGTGTACATTCAAGACATGATTGAACTTGAGCAGCTCAACCCAGACATGTTCTGTCAATTGAACTCCGGTCTATT
This sequence comes from Oratosquilla oratoria, assembly GCF_046742065.1. Classification (NCBI taxonomy): domain Eukaryota; kingdom Metazoa; phylum Arthropoda; class Malacostraca; order Stomatopoda; family Squillidae; genus Oratosquilla; species Oratosquilla oratoria. Next base: position 36,750,270 of record NC_134788.1, read on the forward strand.
TGTAATCCGCCGAAGTGATCGGCTGTGGGCAGGACTGCCAAGCAAGCGACTTGGTTATAGAGCAGGTTTTGATGCGCTCTTTGAAAACGATTGGTGGATTGACACGTGGTAGGGGCAGCATGGAGGAAATGCAACGCCTGCGCTGGTTACTTGCTATGCCAGCCTGCGCTGCGGTGAGTGAAGTTATGCAAGAACTGACAGGGAAGCATTTCCACACCTCTGAGCAGCACAAAGAAATGACTGAAGCAAGGCGTGAACGAGCGGGATAGGAAGGACACAGAGAAGGTTCTCGCATTCTTCAAGGATTATGATCCATTTCAAGAATCAAATGAACTCAGGAATATTGCCAACGGTGTGACAGGACCAGCCTCGGCCAATCCTCATTTACTGTATAAGGTTGGTATGAACATTGTGCAGAAGATGGAAGGCAGCCATGCTTTTGACTTTTCATTTTGGAAGAAATATCAAGTTGTGTCGTTGGGTGCAAAGGTTGTTGTTGTTGTCGTGCCCTAGACTGTCTGTCCGAGCAGTCCCGTCTCCCCAAGGAAGGCCACAGCCGAAACTGGGTTTTCCCACAAATCCTTTATTGAGTGTATGTTGTGTTGTTTGCGTGCATGATTGTGTATAATGCAGTCTTCCATTGTGTGTTGTATGGTATGGGGTGAAGTGTTACATCCTGGGCAGCTGTTCACAACACGGTCGTCCAGCCTCTTCTGGTAGCTTAGAAGTGCTGGGTGGTGACCGCATCGCAGTCTGGCCAAGTGGACTCTGTCCTTTCGTGGGAGAGAGGATTCAGAAGGGTGGATATCAGGGGGTCTGGCATGCAGCAGTGTGTTGTCTTTCAGTGTGTTAATGGAGCGGTGAGTGATATGATTATGAATATGTTTCCGGAGGCTGGTATTTGGTGGTTGTGGAGGAAGAGAAGAGAGTATCTGTGCGTAATAAAGGTCTTTGGGTGTAGTTTTAATGTTTCTTGGTGTGTGTGGGTGTTCTGCTATGTAGTGTAGCGGGTGTGATGTGTTTGTGGTGGCTGCGGCAAGTGTTTGCGAGTCCTGGAGCTGCAGCGTCTACGTCGTGGGACCACCCCCCAACCCCAAGAGTTGGGGGCCAATCAGCAGCAACCACCCCTGGCCATCAGCTCTACGCAGATGGCACCGATCCCCAAGAGGGTGCAAAGGTTACAATCAGTGCTGAAAAAGTACCAATCGACCCACAGCTCCTTTTCCAGAGGCTCCTCATCTTTGCTAATAACAGTGACTTAGGTGTTGAAGAGGTCTTTGCGTATGAGTTGTCTAGCTACCCTACTGCTCTGTACGATAAGTGGGGGAGGCTCAGGGAAGCCAGTAAACCACAGCTAGGAGATGAGATAGCTGCTGTTGTTCCCAAGTCGGCATTGGAATCATTTGAGGAAGAAAGGACTGTGTGTGACCCATGTTCTGGATGGTGGTTCCTTATTGCAAAGGATTCCATGGAAGAAGTGTGACACATTTGGGGACATTGCAAGCATGTTTCCAAAAACTCTCAACCCGGTGGTTGTATTCGACGGTTATAAATCAGGACCTACTACCAAGGACATGACACACAATCGACGATCAAAAGGAGTCTTTGGTGCAAAGGTGATGTTCACTCCAACCATGCCCCTTCGGTCAAAAAAGGAACTCGGACAATAAGCAAAACTTCATTGACTTATTGTGTGAAACATTCAAGGCAAATGGAATTGATTGTGTCAATGCGCCAGACAGATGCAGATGTCATGATTGCGAAGAAGGGAATTGAGCATGCAAGGGAAACCGTGACATATGTGATAGGTGAGGACACAGACTTGTTGGTGCTATTGTGTCATTATGCGGAACGAGGAGTGAATGATTTGTACTTCAAGTCGAGCAAGGAAGGTGGGAAATGTTGGCATATTAACTCAGTAGCAGAAGCTCTCGGTGAAAGCATCCGTAGTGTCCTGCCAGTTGTCCATGCACTCTGTGGATGTGACACAACCTCACGACTGTATGGTATCGGTAAAGGGGCTGCCTTGAGGAAAGTGAGGGAAGACGACGGTTTCTTGAAACGTTTAGATGCATTCGGTTGCCAAAGTGGAAGTAAAGACGCGATATCATCAGCTAGTGAAAAGGCCTTGGTTTATTTGTACGGGGGAAAAGGAAATGACACCCTTGACGGACTGCGAAAGACAAAGTTTTGCAACAAGGTGGGAAAAAGTTCAACTACCGTTCAAGTTCACAGCCTTCCTCCAACAACCGATGCAGCCAAATACCACTCGTTCCGTGTTTATTGTCGGGTCCAGGAATGGGTGGGGAACTGTGTGGACCCCGAGAAATGGGGCTGGTGTCTGCGGAAGGGACAGCTTGAACCGAAGACGATGGATTCGAAGATGGCTCTTGATTCACTACTGAAATTGGTCAGATGTCAGTGTAAGGGCAACTGTGACACTCAACGCTGTAGTTACAAACGGAATGAGCTTGAATGTAAGGGACTCTGTCAAAATAGCAACTTTGATGCAAGCACCGATGATCCAAGTGAATACGAACCCCTATCATGCCTCTGAATGACGTCATACTACGTCATGGTGACGTCATATCACATTTGCAATGCCTCATTCTGTATTTCTTGAATTTATCTTGAATTTATGTTTTATATGTTCATCAGAGGGACCTAATAAACAAATTAAAGCCAAAAATCGTTGTTTGTAATACATTTATAGGGTCTGGGAGCAGCCAGAAAAAAGTTATCTGTAAATTGAAGCTTTGGACGGTGGCCATCTTGAATTGATGCAAATTAACCACTTTCACAGTGTCCAAAAGTTGGAGACTTTTTATATGTTCATCAAGTTAAAGCCAAAAAACCTTCTATTGCAATTTGTTCTAGGTCCAGTAAAATGATTACTAGATTTACTGGACTAAGAGTATTAGGATGGTTTGGACACATGGAAAGAATGAGTGAAGAGAGATTAGTAAAAGAGGTGTGGAAGGAAGGCAGAGGTGGAAGAAGTGAATATGAGGGGGCGTCCTAGTGTACTTTTATACTAGTGTGCTAGCACACTTCTATACTAGTGTGCTAGTACATTATGCTAGTTTGCTAGTGTATTCCTGTCCTAGTGTTATAGTGTATGTGCTAATGTACTTGTGTACTAGTGTTCTATTCTGCTAGTATACTCGTGTGCTAGTGTACTAGTGCACTTGTACCATTGGTGGTTTACTCACGTCCTTGTTTACTAGTATACTAGTGCTAATGTACTTACGTGCTAGTGTATTATTATTAATGCTATTGTACTTACACGCTAGTGCACTAGTCCTGTTGTACTTATGTACTAGTGTTCTAGTGCTATATACTTGTGCTAGTGCACTTGTGCAATAGTGTACCTGTGTGCTAGTGTACTTGAGTGCTAGTTTACTGGTGTATTTATGCACTAGTACCCTTGTGTACTAGCATGTTTCTGTACTTGAGTACTAATGTGCTAGTGTATATATGTACTAGTAAAGTTTACTAATGTAATTGTACTATTGTGCTAGTGTATTTGTGTACTAGCGTGCTAATGAATGTGTATTAATGTAACTAGTGTTAGTGTACTTGTGTACTAGTGTACTTTTGTATTAGTGTGATAATGTGATTGTTTACTAGTGTGGTAGTGTATTAGTGTACTATTTTGCTAATGTACTAGCGTATTTACTTTTTTAGTAAATAACCAAGGCAGTGGACAAGATGAAGGGATGACCCGTCATCCAGGAGGTGCCAAGATAAGGAGGGAGGGAGGGAGGAAGGTGGAGTGGAGTATATAGGAAGTGGAATGGGTGGGAGTGGTTCCTATGCCTTTTTATGGCTACCCCCCGTGTAAGGGGGAAAAAGCCTATGGTATCTGTATGTACTAGTTTGTGTGCTAGTGTAGTACACTATATTTGTACACCAGAACACCAGTGGAGTATTAGTGCTGATACTAATGTTAGTATTAGTGTACTAGTACTAGTGCTAGAATTAGTGTAATAGTACTAGTGTTCCAAAGGACTAGTACTAAAGTATTAATACACTAGTATTGGTGTACTTGGGTTAGTACTACTGGACTAGGGCTAGTGTACTAGTAATGGTGTGCTACTAGTGTACTAGAAATATTGGACTAGTGTAATACACTAGTACAATAATTCTAGTACACTAGTACTATTGTAATAGCATAGTGTACTGGTACTAGTTAATTAATGTGTACTAATACTAGTGTGCTAATATTTCATTAGTGTACTAGTACTAATGTATTAGAGTACTAGTGTGCTATTGTACTCTTGTAATAGTGTACTTGTGTACTACTAGTGTATTACTGTACTGCAACATACTAGTACTAGAGTATTACTACTAGTGTACTAGTACAAGTGCATTATTGTACTAGTGTTCTAGTACTGGTGTATTATTGTTCTAGTACTTATTTACTAGTGCTAGTCTACTTATACAAGTGTACTTATATAATAGTACTAGTGTAATAACATAATAGGACTAGTACTTGTATACTAGTACTAATACTAATGTACTAATCTAGTACTACTGTATTTATACTGGTATTAATGAACTAGATTTAGTGCACTAGTGTACTAATAATAGTGTACTAGAAATAGAGTACTAGTGTTAGTATACTAGTGTACTAATCCTTGTGTACCAACACACTCGGAACTATCATATGAAGAGAGACTAGCAAAACTTGAGCTACAGACATTAGAGCAGAGAAGAGAGAGAGGATACTTGATAACTATTTATAGAATCATGAAAGGCTATTGATAAAGAGGATCTAATCAAATTGGATAGTAGAAATACAAGAGGACACAGAAAGAAAATCAAGAAAGACAGTTATAGAAGATACCTGAAAAAGAACAGCTTTCCCCACAGAATAGACATTTGGAACAAGTTCGATGAGAAAGTGGTGTGTGCAAAATTTTACATGAATTTAGAAAGTCTAGGTAAAACGAGATATGAAGACGGGACACCACAAGTATAGCTCCCCTTCCCGTAAAATACAACTAGGTAAATACTTGTACACTGTCACACAAGGATGCTAACACACTTGTACTTGTGTACTAGTGCACTACTGTACTTGTGTGCTAGTACTGTATATTAGTGTACTATGTACTCGTGTGCTAGTGCATTTATGTACTGTGATAGTGTATTTGTATACTAGTTTGCTAATGTACTATATACCTTTGTACTTTTGTGCTGGTGTCTGTGTTCTTGTCTACTAGTGTGTTAATGTACACATGTTCTAGTGTGCTAGTATATTCCTGTACTAGTGTCCTATTGTACTTGTGTTCTATTCTGCCAGTATAATCATGTGCTAGTGTACTTGTGTACTGATACGCTAGTGTTGTGGTGTGCTTGTGTCCCTGTGCTACTTTACTTCTGTGCTAGTGTATTTATGTACTAGTGTGTACTAAGTGTCACCCTGGCTGTTCAATTTATACATGGATGGGGTGGTGCGAGAGGTGAATGCAGGGGTTGTGGGTCAGGGATTGGAGATGGTTCAAGAAAATGGAGAAAAGTGGGAGATAAGTCAGCTGTTTTTTGTTGATGACACTGTGCTTGTAGCAGGATCAGAGGAGGAATTGGGCAAGTTAGTGGCAGTTTGGGAAAGTGTGAAAAAAAAAAAAGTTGAAGATAAATGTGTGCAAAAGTAAGGTGGTGAGATGTACAAGGGGAGACAGTGGCAGCAGACTGGAAGTGAGCATTAAGGGAGAGCAACTGGAGGAAGTGGATAGTTTTAGATACTTGGGTGGAAATGTGGCAGGAAAGGGAGGAGTGGAGGTGGAATGTAGGTTGAGAGAAGCGAGTAAATGCCTTGGTGGATTAAAAAGTGTAATGAGAAATAGACATCTGGAAATGGATGCTAAGAGGAGATTGTTGTTGTTGTTGTTCCCTAGACTGTCTGTCCGAGCAGTCCCATCTCCCCAAGGAATGCCACAGCCGAAACTGGGTTTTCCCACAAATCCTTTATTGAGTGTATGTTGTGTTGTTTGCGTGCATGATTGTGTATAATGCAGTTTTCCATTATGTGTTGTATGGTATGGGGTGAAGTGTTACATCCTGAGCAGCTGTTCACAATGCGGTCATCCAGCCTCTTCTGGTAGCTTAGAAGTGCTGGATGGTGGCCGCACCGCAGTAGTCTGGCCAGGTGGACTTTGTCCTTTCGTGGGAGAGAGGATTCTGAAGGGTGGATATCAGGGGGTCTGGCATGCAGCAGTGTGTTGTCTTTCAGTGTGTTAATGGAGTGGTGAGTGATATGATTATGTTTCCGGAGGCTGGTATTTGGTGGTTGTGGAGGAAGAGAAGAGAGTATGTGTGTGTGATAAAGGTCTTTGGGTGTTGTTTTAATGTTTCTTGGTGTGTGTGGGTGTTCTGCTATGTAGTGTAGTGGGTGTGATGTGTGTGTTTGTGGTGGCTGCGGCAAGTGTTTGTGTGCCTCATGTCGAGGTGGTCCTTGACTTTGAGGACTTTTGTTTCATGGTGTAAATGGTCTGTAGGTGTTGTATTTGTGCAGCCTGTAATTGTTTTTAGGGCTTTGTATGATTTGAAGGGTGTTGTGGTGTGTCTCACTGAGATTAGGAGCCCATGCAGGACTTGCATAATTCATCACAGAGCGTATGCATTGTTTGTATATTGTTGTATTAGTTTCTTTGTTTTGTCCAAATGTTACATTTTAAGTCTAGGTGTGCATTTGTTTATGTTTGTGATGTGTTATTTGAAAGACATGGATGTATCATATGTTACACCAAGAATTTTCGAGTGTTTGTGTGTGGTATTAGAATGTTGTTGATTTAGAGATGAGGTATGTATTTGTGTTCTTTTGTCCAGTTGGTGAGAAATGTCGCTGTAGATTTGGTTGGAGCTATTTTGAGTCTGTTTGTGATGAACCATGTGTTGAGTGTATCAAGGTATGGCTGGATTATTTCTGCAGCTTTGTCTGTGTTACGACGATGTGTGCATGTGATTGTTATGTCGTCTGCGTAGGAAGAGATTTGTATTTCTGAGGTGTCTGGTGTGGGTAAGTCATGCATGTATAGATTAAAGAGCGTGGGAGGAACAGAGCCCTGTGGTACTCCATTCTTAATGTTTCTGATGTGCGATGATAGGCCATTATATGACACATAAGCATTCCTACCTGCCAGATAATTGGCCAGCCATCTTTTGGTGTTATTGTGCATGTCTGTTATATATTTCATTTGTTCGGTTGTGGCGGGGGATAGCATCAAAAGCTTTACTAATGTCTAATGTTATAAGAAGTGTTCTGTGGTGGGGCCTATCTGAATTGATGCCATCTAAAATTCTTTGTGTGAGGTTTATCAGAAGAGTGTTTGTGGAGTGTAGTGGCCTAAAACCGTGTTGTGAGTCAGCAAGGGGAATATGTGGTGTGACAAGTTTAAGTATTAGGCGTTCAATGACTATAGAGGGGGTGCAGAGAAGTGTGATTGGGCGGTGCGATGTTGGGATTGTTGGGTCTTTGTTTGGTTTTGGAATGGTGATTATTTTACCATGCTTCCAGATGTCAGGTATAGTGTTGTGTGAATAGCTGTAGTTTGCAATGTTTGTGAGTGCGTGTATACCTTGTGGTCCAATGTGTTTTAGGTGGATGTTACTTATGTTATCAGGGCCACAGGCAGATGAGTGCTTGAGATTATGTATTGTGTTTTGTCTGACTGTCTATGAAGGGTGTATAGTCCGAGTCTGTGGGAAAGTCTTTCTTACATCAAATAGTGCATCGGTCGTCAGGGCGAGAAGTGAGATGGCTTGTCTGTGCAAAATGATTTACGAGTGTGTTTGCTTGTTGTCTGTTTGAGGGTAGATTGTCTGTTGTTGTGATTATTGCTGCGTGAGAGCGTGTTGTGTTACTGTTGGATAGTGTAATGCTGTTGAGTGTTTTGTACAATTTGCCGGTGTTTGTTTTGTGATCAAGTGTATTGATAAAGTTTTGCCAATTTTGTGTTTTTTGTTGGTGTATTTTATTGGCGATCACAGTGTTTAGTGTTTGTATTTGGTCTGCTATGTTTTGAGGGATAGGTGTGGGGGTATCGTGTTTAAGCGTGTCTCGTTGTCTGACAAGGCCTTGGATTTTTGGTGTGAAGTTGGGGTTGTGTGATTTTCTGTTGCCTCTAGGGATGTATCTCTTGTCTGCATTTTGTATGATTGTATCTAAAGTGTGCACAGCATTATTTATATTTGTGATTGGTGTACTGTCAAGTGTTTCAAAATGTTGTTCTGTCTCTTCAGTAAAAGCTTCCCAGTTAGCTCTCTTGTAATTGGTGTATGTGTGTCTGTGGCCAACTGGGGTGCATCTTATTTTGGTGGTGGTGATGATTGGAATGTGGTCAGAACCAAGGGTTCCGACCACTCTCCATGATGTTGTTGGGGTTAGGCAGGGGGAGCAAAAGGTGATATCAGGAGAGGAGGGAGTGTAGAGGGCTTGGTGTGGGATGTGTGTGTTGTTCACGATAGTCAATGAGTCAAACTGAGTCTGTATATCAAGCCTTCTGTCTGTGTAAGGGTTGTCGACATACCAGGCAGACGACTTGGCGTTGAAGTCACCACCCATGATCAGGTTGGGGATTGAGGCTAGTTGGCTAAATTGAGGCCTGAAGGTGTTTGGAATTGTGGGGGATGATTGGGGGGGAATGTACATGTTAACTATTGTCAGTGTTGATTTGTTGCCTGTGCGGATTCGAATGGATTGGATTTCTGTAGTGTTATCTGTGGTAGGGAGGAGAATTTTGGTTGTGGCACTCGTGTCCACAAAACAGATGGAGTGGTGGATCAGGGTGACGAGTCCACCGCCATTGCCGTCGGTCCGGTCTTGTCTGATGGTGGTGTAATTATGAAATGATGGTGTTTTGTGCGAATGTCTTAGTTTGTTTCTTGTATAATTGCAATGTGTATGTTGTGTTGTTTAAGAAAGTGTTAGAGTTCATGTACCATCAATGTTGTGTTGTAATATGTTGAAGTTGTGTCCTGTATGTGTTGTATGTTGCTGTTTGGAGTTGAGGTTGGGGTGTTAATGGGGAAGGTATAGGATCTGGGTTAGAGGGGGGGAAAAGAGATTAGGGACAAAGGAAGGGGAGTACTGATTGGGGATAAGGGCAAAGGGAAATTGGGAGTGGGTAAGGGTGCTGGCTGTGGTTGGGGAGGTGGGAGTGGGGCTATTGGAGGGTAGGTAGAACATGTCCAAGTGTTTGTGTATTGGTTTGTGTCAGCAAGTGTTGTACAAGTGAGGTGGGCCCAGTTTTTGCACACATTGCACTGAACTGAGCCCTTTGTCTGCTCGAAGTAATGGGTTTAGAGCATGTTGGGCATGTGTATTTTGTGGTGGGCCCAGGATTGCTCTCTACATCTCCGGCTAAAAGTAGAAGAGGGGTGATTGCCGGAAAATCACCCCTCGGTGCAGAAAAACGTAACATTGCATGTTGAGAAAAAGGATTGTGGTACTCCCCAAGGCAGTTGTAGCTCCTCTTGGGGATCGGTGCCACCTGCGTAAAGCTGGTGGCCAGGGCTGGTTGCCGCCATTTGGCCCCCCAACTCTTGGGGTTGGTCCCATGACGTAGACGCTGCGGCTCCAGGACCAGAGGAGATTGTATGAAGGAGTGATGTGCCAACAGCACTGTACAGGGCAGAAACATGGAACATAAGAGGAAGAAAGGAGTTTGAATGTGTTTGAGATGAAATGTCTGAGAAATATGATAGGGGTTACCAGGCTGGAGAAATGAGGTGAGGAGGAGAGCGGGGGTGGAAAGGGAGTTGGGAGATAGGGTTGATGAATGAGTATCGAGATGGTTTAGACACATGGAAAGAACAAGTGAAGAAAGATTGGTAAAAGAGGTGTGGAGGGCAGAGGTGGAAGGAATGAATACGAGGGGGCAACCTAGGATAAGATGAATGGATGGGGTAAAAGGGGCATTGGGAAAGAGGGGAATGTCTTGAGAAAGTAAGAGAGGACAGAAGATAAAGAATGAATGGAGAAGGGTTGTGTATGGATGATGCTGTGATGCATGGAAGGGAGTTGGTGGGGGGGGGGGGGAGTATGTACGAGAAATAAATTGATGCAGCCCGAAGGGATTTCTCCCTGTCTTCTTTTCTGCACAAGGGGACAGAGGGGGGGGGTCACCAAATTAATGAGCCGGCCTTGCTGTGGATGTGCAGTGTCTTGTGCAAGGGGGAAAAAACCCTTGTATACTATTTTGCAGGCTTTTTCCCCCTTTCAAGGGAGGTAGCCAAAAAGGGAAAGGCATAAAAACACTCCCACCCATTTCATCCCTAAATACACTCCACACCCTCCCTCTCATCTGAGCACCTCCTGGATGACGGGTCATCCCTGCACCTTGCCCACCGCCCTGGGTCAGAAGCAGTGTCACAAGACACAACACATCCACAGCAAGGCCACTTCATTTAATCGGCGACCCCCCCTCTCCGTCCCCCCTTGCATATAAGGAGAGGACGGGGAGAAATCCCTTTGGGCTGCGTCAAAATTTACTCACACATACTACCCCACCCTCGCCCATTCCTCCTCATGCAAGCACATCATCCATATACAACCATTCTCCACTCACCTCCGTCTTCCGCCCTTCCTCAACAGACATTCCCCTCTTCCCCAAAGCCCCCTTCACCCCATCCATCCACCTACCTCATCCTAGGACATCCCCTCATGTTCACTCCCTCCACATCTGCCTTCCATACCTCTTTTACTAGTCTTTCTTCACTCATTCTTTCCATGTGTCCAAACCATCCTAATATTCTTTCATCAACCCTATCTCCCAGCTCTTTTTCACCCCTGCTCTCCTCACCTCCTCATTTCTCACTATATCCAGCCTAGTAACCCCCACCATACTTCTCAGACACCTCATCTCAAACACATTCAAACTCCTTCTCTCTTCTTCTCTTATGCTCCACGTTTCTGTAGTATCATGTATTAGTGTACTAGTAGTCTACTAGTACTATTGTACTTTTACTTACCCATCACCTAACCTACAGGTTCAGGTGGATGGATGGGAGTGGTGCATATGGGGATGGAATGGGTGGGAGTGGATTTTATGCCTTTATCTCTTTGCATGCATCTGGGGTTTTTTCATTATTGTTTTTCTTAATCAATAGGCCATTTTTTTTTTTTTTTTGCTCCATTGGCTGCAAGTCAATCTAGATTCCACTGGTGGACATGTGCTGTGATGTAGTTGGTAAGGTTCCTTTCTGGGACTGATAAGGCAACAGCCGTCTGTTCATTGCCAAAAGATGAAAAGATAAATGTTGACGAGCTTTAGATTAACAGGAAACTGCCGGCATCTGTCGTAAGAGTGAAGGGTCAATGAAACCAGTCGCATTCATATATATTTAATGATGTTCATACATGGGCCCCTATCCTGTACTTGCCAATGCCTACAGGATCAAGTTGCCTTCATCTTGGGGGAGGGAATGATAAAATAGGATGAGAGAATCCACATGTACATGACTATTTACAAATACAAAAGCTCACCCACCCCCCTACCCTCTCTTTTTCCCTACTTGCGGCATCAACTACAATATGAAGTCCCAATTCCGCTCGCTCGCACACATTTTACAATTTAATCTTTCCCATTCTTGGGGGGCGGGCAGGGGGGAGGGGGCACGGGGCACAACACGTATCATCAAATGCTTGACACCTACAACACAGCCTGCCTACCCACTTCCTCTTCAGGTTTGCCACAGCTGCCCTGCCATTCGCAGCAGTGACAACTAAGAAGCCAACCGTAGGAGGAGGAGGCAGACGGCTGGCCCCTGGAGTAATGTACCTACACCATCGGTTTGGCATCGTCAAGTTTGAACCAGTACCCGCACTCGCAGCGTTTGGCCTCTCCCTTGTGAAGCCACATCCAGTTGACGCAGGTCGCATCCTCCTCACAGATGCAGCCCACCAGTCGCGAGGCATAGAAGGAGGGCACCGTTGTTGGGTTGGAGGAATCACCACTCACGCGCTTGTACACACGCATGTCGAAGGGGTTCTGCCGGATATGAAAGGCAGCATTAGTCCCAAAAGGGCAACAAGATGGTAAGTTGAAACATTTATATCAAAAATAAAATTTCATCTACTCTTTTACATACTGTGGGCTGTTCTCCTCTTACCAGGGAGGTAGCCAAAGTCAAATGGCATACACAGCACCCACTCCTGTCCATTCCACTTCCTCTAAAGCTAAAGCTGGTTTATCCCCACAAATTCTCTCTTGTGCTCTTCCCTATTTGCACCCAAACTGTCTTTTACCTAATTCCATTTTCTGAGAATGATATTTTGATGCAACCTAAAGGGATCACCCCACCTGCCCACCCCTTCCCTTTGTCTTGCATGAGGGGACAGAGAGAAGGGTCAACAATTAAATGAAGTGGCCTTGCTGTGGATGTGCTGTTTATTGCAACACTGCTTCTGAGCTAGGGCAGTGGGCGAGATGCAAAGGATTACAAAAGTGGAGCATGCCGACAGGAGACCTTTAGGTCCACATCTAGGTCGGATGCGAAAAATCATAATGATGAATAAATAAATGAATAAATAAAAACCATAATAATGTAAATAAATAACATACATAAATGCATAGGTATAGTTTGCAGGGATGATCAGTCATCCAGATGGAGAAAAAAAAAAAAATGGAGGGAGGGAGGGTGTGGTGAATGGGAGTGGAGTATGTGGGGATGAAATGGGTGGGAATGGACTTATACATACATATACCAAGGGAGGTAGCCAAAAGGGGAAAGGCATAAAATCATTTCCACCCATTCCATCCCTGAATACACTCCACACCCCTCCACCCTCCCTCTTATCTGAGCACCTCCTGGATGACGGGTCATCCCTGCACCTTGTCCACTCCACTACCCTGGGTCAGAAGCAGTGTTGCAAGACACAGCACATCCACAGCAAGGCCGCTTCATCAAATCGGCGACCCCCCCTCTCCGTCCCCCCATTGCATAAAAGGAGAGGACGGGGAGAAATCCCTTTGGGCTGCGTCAAATTTTGCTCACACATACTACCTTGCCCCCCATCCCCCTGCCCATTCCACCTCATGCAATCACATCATCCATATACAACCATTCTCCATTCACCCCTGTCTTCTATCCTCTCCCGTCCTTCCTCAACAGACATTCCCCTCTTCCCCGAAGCCCCCTTCACCCCATCCATCCACCTCACCCTAGGACATTTTATGTTCACTCCCTCCACATCTGCCTTCCATACCTCTTTTATTAGTCTTTCTTCACTCATTCTTTCCATGTGTCCAAACCATCCTAATATTCTTTCATCAACCCTATCTCCCAGCTCCTTTTCCACCCCTGCTCTCCTCCTTACCTCCTCATATCTCACTATCTAGCCTAGTAACCCCCATCATACTTCTCAGACACCTCATCTCAAACATTCAAACTCCTCCTCTCTTCTCTTATGTTCCATGTTTCTGCCCCCATACACTGCTGTTGGCACAATCACTCCTTCATACAGTCTCCTCTTAGCATCCATTCCCAAATGTCTATTCCTCATTACACTCTTTAATCCACCAAGGCATTTACTCGCTTCTCTCAATCTACATTCTACCTCCACCTTTTCCTACCACATTTGCACCCAAGTATCTAAAACTATCCACTTCCTCCAGTCGCTCTCCCTCAATGCTCACTTCCAGTCTACCACCACTTTCACCCCTTGTACATCTCATCACCTTACTTTTACCCCCCATACCATGATTTTTGGCTACCTCTCTTGTATGGGGGAAAAAGGTGTTGGTATATGTATTATTAGATGGATGAGGTTAAGGGGGCATTGGGAAAGAAAGGGAGAAGATAGGAAGATAGGGGTGAGTGGAGAATGGCTGAGTATGGATGATGCTGTGATGGAGGGATGGGAATGGATGGGGGATGAGGAAGTATGTGTGAATGATATTTTGACAAAGCCCAAAGGGATTTCTTTGTCTTATCTTTTTCTGTATGGGGGGGGGAGAGAGAGAGAGAGAGAGAGAGAGAGAGAGAGAGAGAGAGAGAGAGAGAGAGTGGAGAATGGCTGAGTATGGATGATGCTGTGATGGAGGGATGGGAATGGATGGGGGATGAGGAAGTATGTGTGAATGATATTTTGACAAAGCCCAAAGGGATTTCTTTGTCTTATCTTTTTCTGTATGGGTGGGGGGGGGGGGAGAGAGAGAGAGAGAGAGAGAGAGAGAGAGAGAGAGAGAGAGAGAGAGAGAGAGAGAGAGAGAGAGAGAGTGGAGAATGGCTGAGTATGGATGATGCTGTGATGGAGGGATGGGAATGGATGGGGGATGAGGAAGTATGTGTGAATGATATTTTGACAAAGCCCAAAGGGATTTCTTTGTCTTATCTTTTTCTGTATGGGGGGGGGGGGAGAGAGAGAGAGAGAGAGTCACCAATTAAATGAAGCAGTAGGCAAGATACAGGAGACAAGAAAAGTGGGAGGGAGGGAGGGGTGGTGAATGGGAGTGGATGTATACCTCTGACTTCGACTACCTCCCTCCCTTGTATGGGGGGGGGGGGAAGCTGTTGGTATATGTATGTGTTCCACTAAACTTCACTGTATAATCTCCCACTTTCCACACTCCTGGTTAGTATAATTTTTTATTCTTTCCTTGCCTCTACCACCTCAACACCCTACCTGGCCCTTTACACCTCCCCCCCACCCACCTACATTCTCTCTAGCCTCATTTCTCATTCCAAATTCTCCCTCTCCGATACTGCCACTGGGAGGCTCCAGTCATCAATACCTTCATTGCACAACAATGAACTATCGTATCGGCAAAACCAGTGAAAAAGTTACCAGAACCTGCTTCCAAGGGAAGACAAACTCAAGCAAATGTTATTACAAGTTCTTACCTCATTACCTGCCGCTTTGGACAGGAGTTCCTGCTTCTCCAGCCCAGTAGCATGCTCTAAGGAGTCGGCCATCACTGCAAAAGAGGACACACTCAGTACGGCAAAGAGGTAGCACAAACTATGGTTGAATCTTGGTGAAAGAGGACGGACGGAAAGTAAAGAAAAATAAATATGAACAAAATAAAAGTAATGGCCATTCATTTTACAGCAAGCATTCTTATACTACAACCAACCCATGGGCTCTCAGGTGGCAACACCCTCCAGGCAGGTCCACAAGTCACAGCATTGTAGTATATAGTATTGAGTGTCCTCTGTGGTGGCGGTGGTGGTTGAATCTGTGGCCAGGCCTGTTCTGCATTTCATATTACATTCAAAAGTAACGGAGCTTTTCTCCAAACGACGCTCACTGCCGTTCTAGGATAGAGTCCATTTGTAGCTGTAGCAGTGACCCCGAATTCTGTGAACTGGTTTTCTGTGTTTTATTACTCAGAGTGAAAGAGGAGGAGGAACACAACAGCAGTGATTTTACATTGCGAGTGGTGTGATGCATGGTACATATGGCATCCATTGCTGCAAGCAAGAATTTGACTTGTAATGAAGAGGTTAATCAGAGGTTATTCCAGACTACCTCTGCTGATAATCCTGTGAAACTAGTCTGAAATAACCTCGGATTAAGACGATTATATTTCCTTTTCACATTTATGTCAACCTATCACAATGTCTACCACACATGTGCATATCCACACACACACACACTCCAATGCAACAGATCCTCGAATTAGTGAACAAATGATTCCGTCCATTAGAGCTGGACGATGGCCCAACTGTCCAATGCTGCACGCAGTTGTCCAATACAAGTCCAGGCCACCAACATCAGGCCTGTTGTGTGTGTTACAACTAATCAATAAACACAATATTACCATATCATTTTCTGGCAGTCAATCAATCAATGTATACTGTACCAAATTACCAACAACAGTCATTTGTCTGTTATGTACCAATTATCTCCATTCTGTTTACATTTGATAGGAATGGACCACTCTTTGCATGCATTTGTCCATTGAATGGAAGGTCAAGTGCATATATAAAATTGAATCAATGGCACTTGACCCCCACCCCCCCTACTCCAAATGAGCATGTGTTAGGAGGCACATAGCAGCAGCCAAAACAGTCATCTCTGCATTACGTGCTTTAGGGAACTTTGGGGCAGAGTGTTACAGTCACTATCAGAGAGGAGTGCAGTGTCCCTCCTTTGGTAACTGTGCATTACCCACAGCTAGGAGGAGGTAAAGAAGAAGTACTGATGGTGGTATGACATCACTGCCCACCTCCACAGCCAGGTGACAACTACATTGTACACAGAATCAAGTGGATTTTGTATCCGTGACAATGTGAAAATAAACCAGGAAATATTACTGACAGGGTGGAAAGCGAGCTGCAAAGATTCTACCTCAAATTCCCTGCCTCATACTGACAGAAGTAACACCTTCATTTGAAACTTGTGGGGCAACAACAGATGTTATTCAGTAGATACAGTAAATACTTGATATAACATACTACTTTATGTGTGTGTGCAACACTATACCTGATGGTACCTTTTGCTGCCAGTCAATGTGTGAATACAGATTCCTTGTCAGTCTTGTTTCCATATGATGGTGAACCCTTCCATGAACAACAACAGAGTAACAATCATTGACATAATTAATTGTGTGCCCACGGCAATGCAGATCTGACGAGTCAACCAAGAGGTGCTCATAGCAACTCCATCGTGGCTACATTTCACAAGTTGCCAACACCCCTCCCCTGCCCCCACACCCACCTTGCCACGGCAGCCTCAAATCATGCTTCAGTGCATCCTGGGTGGGCCAGGATACCAAATTCTATAAACCAAACATAACAATAATGTTGCCACCACCCATCTTGCCAGATAAACATCCTCAGTTCTCTCGCAGGAGACCTGCACCCCCCCCCAAGACACTGGCCAGTCTGATTCAGCCCGCAAGTCACTATCAAGAAATCTAGTTGCCATCTGAAAAATCAAGTCTAAGCATAGTACACAATGACTTGGGCACAGAAGCCTATCATTCGTGTGCTGATCCATAAGAAGGGCTTCAGTGTGCACATTCGATCTTCGTTGTTTAATAATGGCAATTTTTTATCCACAAGACTTTTCATGTTATCTGTAAGATGTCTGTTTTCTTAAATGCAGTGGATGCATAGTTATGTAGCACTTATGAGTTGTTTGTATGCTGAAATAAGCATTTCTTTCAGCTGCCCAAACCCGCACTTTGTCATTTCAAGTTCTGTATCATAAAACATAAAATAAGGATGGAATATTATTTACCTGGATAACTGGGGATAGGGTCTATGTTTCCCTATACTTCTACAACAGCTAGAATCACATTACCTTGTACTGCCCTACACTTGCACACCCAAGAATACACAAAATATTTACCGAGTGACTTGTGCCTTCATTCCTTGTGGCCACAGATTTCTAGCAAAATATTCACAGCGACACATGGTGCTGCAAGAGCTTTTTCCTAGGATGTGGCAACAGTCCATACCAGCAAGTGTGAACTTGCCAGAAGAGGAACCCGACACATGGTGCAAACCTCTATCCAGAGTCGGGTGCATTACCATCAACGTGTTACAGATTTTAATTTCCTTTTAGGCTGATTTTTATATATGAAAAAAAGTATTTACTTCTTATGAATATTCTCAATAATACCTAAACTACAACACTAATATTCCCTTCTCTAAAACATAAAATAACCGGAGATGGGAACTTGCGTTACTAACGCACTATTCCTCAGGTGGCACAACACCCAGCTCCCTCCCATTACCTTCTTATCCGCAGATGGATGCCAAAATTCAAACCACCACTACGACCCATTCCGTCATATTCAGCAAAACACACAGAACACCATAAACAAATGAACCGTGTATCCTAGATACAAGCTACCCATGCCCATGGTCAAGGAGACCTAAGTGCACCCGAACACACACACAGACGCACGCGCGCACACACACCTGCCCTTAACATCCTTGAGGAAATTTTTAGAGGTGCACACTTAAACGATATAGCAATAGAAAATTACATATTTTGTTATCAATTCTAACAAACCAATGTAACACATTTCTTTTGGCAGAAATCAATAACAGAAAAAGTTGCTAAAAGCATTACACTAATGAACAGAGCCACAACGACTTCTCAAGACGCCATTTTTGTTTTGATAGATGCAGAGGCCGAAGAAATTAAAATTATGATGAATTCGTCTCACTCATTCTGGACTTAGTAATGCAGTGCCTGTAATTCTAGGTCATCAGCGTTGCAGTCACGTTTTGGCATCCAACCGGACTGCAGGATGTGCGGGTGTATCATAGCTTAAAGAAAAGCAAAACTCAGCTCTGTAACACTTTTAAAAATCCAATAATTTTTATGACAGTCGCATGCAGGATTCGAACCCACTGCTTTCCGCCACCCATAAGATCACCTTCACAGAGCCTTAGCCCACTACACCAACAGACTGTTGTTGTTGTCGTTCCCTAGACTGTCTGTCCGAGCAGTCCCGTCTCCCCAAGGAATGCTACAGTCGAAACTGGGTTTTCCCACAAATCCTTTATTGAGTGTATGTTGTGTTGTTTGCGTGCATGATTGTGTATAATGTAGTCTTCCATTATGTGTTGTATGGTATGGGGTGAAGTGTTACATCCTGGGCAGCTGTTCACAATGCGGTCATCCAGCCTCTTCTGGTAGCTTAGAAGTGCTGGGTGGTGGCCGCACCGCAGTCTGGCCAAGTGGACTGTGGTTGTGGAAGAAGAGAAGAGAGTATTTGTGCGTAATAAAGGTCTTTGGGTGTTGTTTTAATGTTTCTTGGTGTGTGTGGGTGTTCTGCTATGTAGTGTAGCGGGAGTGATGTGTTTGTGGTGGCTGCGGCAAGTGTTTGTGTGCCTCTCATGTCGAGGTGGTCCTTGACTTTGAGGACTTTTGTTTCATGGTGTAAATGGTCTGTTGGTGTTGTATTTGTGCAGCCTGTAATTGTTTTTAGGGCTTTGTTTTGCATGATTTGAAGGGTGTTGTGGTGTGTCTCACTGAGATTAGGAGCCTATGCAGGACTCGCATAATTCAACACTGAGCGTATGCATTGTTTGTATATTGTTAGGAGAGTAACAGAAGGAGTAATTGGTGAGGAACAGTGTGGATTTAGGACGGGTAGAGGTTGTGTAGATCAGATCTTTGTGGTAAGACATATGTGAGAAAGCTATAGGAAAGGGGAAGGATGTTTTTTGGGCTTTTATGGATCTGGAAAAGGCTTATGATAGGGTAGACAGAAAGGCACTGTGGGAGGTTATGCAGATTTATGGGATAGGAGGAAAGCTTTTGGGAGCTGTCAAGAGCTTTTATGAGAGTAGTAGAGCATGTGTTAGGATTAGAAATGGAGAGAGTGAGTGGTTTGAAGTAAAGGTGGGACTTCGTCAAGGATGCGTTATGTCGCCCTGGCTGTTCAACTTATACATGGATGGGGTTGTGCGAGAGGTGAATGCTAGGGTAGTGAGTCAGGGATTGGAGATGGTTAAAGAAAATGGAGAAAAGTGGGAGGTGAGCCAGCTGTTGTTTGCGGACGACACTGCGCTTGTGGCAGGGTCAGAGTTTGGGAGAGTATGTGATAGAAGAAAGCTAAAGATAAATGTGGGTAAAAGTAAGGTGATGAGATGTACAAGGGGTGAAAGTGGCAGTAGACTGGAAGTGAACATTAAGGGAGAGCGACTGGAGGAAGTGGATAGTTTTAGATACTTGGGTGCAAGTGTAGCAGGAAAAGGTGGAGTGAAGGTGGAGGTAGAATGTAGATTGAGAGAAGCGAGTAAATGCCTTGGTGGTTTAAAGAGTGTAATGAGGAATAGACATTTGGGAATGGATGCGAAGGAGACTGTATGAAGGAGTGATTGTGCCAACAGCACTGTATGGGGCAGAAACGTGGAACATAAGAGAAGAAGAGAGAAGGAGTTTGAATGTGTTTGAGATGAGGTGTCTGAGAAGTATGGTGGGGGTTACTAGGCTGGATA
Source organism: Oratosquilla oratoria (assembly GCF_046742065.1). Classification (NCBI taxonomy): domain Eukaryota; kingdom Metazoa; phylum Arthropoda; class Malacostraca; order Stomatopoda; family Squillidae; genus Oratosquilla; species Oratosquilla oratoria. The sequence continues at coordinate 36,770,181 of NC_134788.1, forward strand.
GATTGAGAAATGAGGAGGTGAGGAGGAGAACAGGGGTGAAAAAGGATTTGGGAGATAGGGTTGATGAAAGAATATTGGGATGGTTTGGACACATGGAAAGAATGAGTGAAGAAAGACTAGTAAAAGAGGTATGGAAGGCAGATGTGGAGGGAGTGAACATGAGGGGACGTCCTAGGATGAGGTGGATGGATGGGGTGAAGGGGGCTTTGGGGAAGAGGGGAATGTCTGTTGAGGAAGGAAGGGAGAGGACGGAAGACAGAGGTGAGTGGAGAATGGTTGTATATGGATGATGTTGTGACTGCATGAGGAGGAATGGGCGGGGGGGGGGGTAGTATGTGTGAGTAAATTTTGACGCAGCCCGAAGGGATTTCTCCCCGTCCTCGCCTTATATGCAAAGGGGGACGGAGAGGGGGGGTCGCCGATTAAATGAAGCGGCCTTGCTGTGGATGTACTGTGTCTTGCGACACTGCTTCTGACCCAGGGCGGTGGGCAGGGTGCAGGGATGACCCGTCATCCAGGAGGTGCTCAGATGAGAGGAAGGGTGGGAGGGGTGTGGAGTGTATTTAGGGATGAAATGGGTGGGAGTGTTTTTATGCCTTTCCCTTTTTGGCTACCTCCCTTGGAAGGGGGAAAAAGCCTTGGTATATGTATGTATGTATGTATATTAGTTTCTTTGTTTTGTCCAAATGTCGTTCCAGTGATTTACTTAAGTGCATTAAGTCTAGGTGTGCATTTGTTTTTTATGTTTGTGATGTGTTGTTTGAAAGACATGGATGTATCATAGGTTACACCATCAATCAATTCAATTCAGACTCTGTTGGTGTAGTGGGCTAAGGCTCTGTGAAAGTGATCTTACGGGTGGCCGAAAGCAGTGGGTTCGAATCCTGCATGCAACTGTCATAAAAATTATCGGATTGATGTCACTGTTACTGGGGAATTTATCTCGTACTTTTAAAAATATCTAGTGTGGTGACAACTGTATGTGCCATCAAAGAAGCCAGTACACATCATAGCCACCGTCAAACTGACATTGATGGGACTGGATAAACAACATGGTGTCTGGAACTTATCATTGCAGTGCCATTCAGTAATGTATTTGCGTTTAGCAGGATTTTTTGTTATTTACTTCTGCCAAGAAAAAATCTATTACATTGCTGCATTATAATTTACAGAATGAATATTTCATTTGTAATTACTATATCACATAGGTACTTCTTACAAAACACCTATTACTTTTTTGCACTTGAGTGGGTGGGTGTGGTAGTGTGTACGAGAAATAATTTGATGTAGCCCGAGGGGATTTCTCCCAGTCTTCTCCTTTTCTTCATGAGGGAACGGAGAGGGGGGTGTCGCCGAATTAATGAAGTGGCCTTGCTGTGGATGTGCCGTGTCTTGTGACACTGCTTCTGACCCAGGGCAGTGGACAGGATGCAGGGATGACCAGTCATCCAGGAGGTGCCAAGATGAGAGGGAGGGAGGAGGGTGGAGGGGAGTGGAATGTGTAGGGGATGGAATGGGTGGGAGTGGTTTCTATGCCTCTTTCTTTTTGGCTACCCCCCATGTAAGGGGGGAAAAGCCTTTGGTATATGTATGTATATTTATATTTTAGTTGTCCACACCTGATATTGCATTAGAAAATTAATTAATTTTGTAAATCATAATACATGAATGCAATATGCTATCTTGGTGGAAATAAACTAAAATACCTTGCTACAAGCAAATATACTAACAAACGCCATCTTGTCTATCAAGTGTTTGCAATCACCTGGTCCAATTAATGTCAGTTACATGATGGACATCACTTTGTGCACCGGTTGTTCTGCAACTCCAGGGTATGTTACAAAGACAACAAGGCTTCTGCAGTTTCTGAGAGAACACTGGGTTCTGCCATTCATAGTTTATTGCCTAAAATGTAATATACCATGCTGGTTCCGTGGGGATCAGCATGTGGGTGAACTATATTGCATGCGCAAAGAAGAAAAAGAAATGCAACTTTAGTACGAGTGACTGGAAGGGCACTTTTCTAAAGAAAAGTCATATAGAACTGTAGCAATTAGTACGCTTCATAAAAAAAGTGGGTTCTAAATTTTTTTAGTCACGATGATGCAGTTTGTGATCTGCAATTTTCTACTAGACTGGCACAGTTTTTGTAGCAGTGGTACAACCACCAGGAGCCAATTGGTGGCCCTGGGATTGTGGTAGAAACAGATGAGACACTTCTCAACCAATATTGGGAGAATTCTCTCTCGGGTCTGGAACTGAAAGGGAGTCAAAAAGTGATTCCTTGTACCCCTTGTAGATCCTGAGTGAGAATGGAGAGATACACTCTAGTGCCTCTCATTTGTAGTTTTAGGTCAGGGTCTGTAATCATCAGCCATTGCTGCCGTGCCTACCGCAATCTCGGGGACATTGGGTAACACTCGTCACACTATCAATCACTCAAAAAAACTCGGTTGAACCAGGGGACCAGGAGGTACACACTCAAACTATCAAGTGACTTTGGCATGATGTGAAAGAGGGTATTGAGGCCTGGTGTACGCCCCCATTATTTCCGCCAGTACCTTGCAAGGTATATATTCAGTAAATATTTAGTTTCGACCATGGGAGGAATATAGGAAAAAAAAAATAAATACTAATTTTGTAAATTAAAATGTATCAACGTAATATTCAATTTTGTGTGCGGAAATGAAAATAAAAATACGTTGCTACAAGGTAAATATGCTAATGAACGAAGTCGGTAGCATAGGATCGGTACGCCATCTTGTCGTCTGCCCGGTCTACTTGAAACTGATGTTTCAAGTAGACGTCACTTTCAAGATGGACATCACTTTGTGTACAGGTTGTGCTCCCACTCCAGGTGACGTTCTTAAGCGATGCTATAAAGACAACAAGTCATCTGTACAATTTCTGCGAGAGCACGGGGTTCTGCCATGTACGGTAAAAAAAATTGCCCCAGGTGTAATAGACCGTACTGGTTCCATGAAGATCGTCATGCCTGGGTGTGCAACAACTTTATAGCACGAGCAAAGAGGAAGAAAAAGCAATGCACCTATACGGTCAGTGACTATAAAGGTACATTTCTTGAAGTCACATACAACCGTGGCAATTGGTGTGCTTCATCAATAAGTGGGTGCTTAAGACTTTTAGTCATGAAGACGCAACCCGTGACCTTCAAATATTGATAACGACTAGTGTAGACTGGCGGAGCTTTTGCAGCGAGGTGTGTGAGGAATGGTTCAACCACCAAGAGCCAATTGGTGGCCCTGGGATTGTGGTAGAGATAGACGAGACTCTTATCTCTCGAAGGCACGCCAACATAGGCAGGATTCTCTCTCACGTGTGGATGTTCAGTGGAATTAAAAGGGAGTAATAAAAAGAGATTTCTTGTTCCACTGGTAGATCCTGAGGGAGAAAGGAGAGACCAAGAAACTCTCGTGCCAACAATTCGGCACTTTATCAGGCAAGGTTCTGTGATCGCGAGCGATTGTTGGCGTGCATACCGCAATCTCGGGGACACCAGGTACACTCACCTCACTGTCAACCACTCGCAAAACTTTGTCGCGCCAGGGGACCCTGAGGTACACACCCAGATTATTGAGAGGCTTTGGCGCAACGTCAAAGAGTGGGCACCGAGGCCTGGTATACGGCCTCGGTACTTCCGACAGTACCTCGCAAGGTACATTTTCATGAAGGAATGTTATGGAGCGGAGATTCATGCATTCCTTCAAGCTGCAAAATCTTTGTATACTCCGCAAGCTGAGAGAGTGGTTGAAAAGCCCGCCAACATCTCTCACAACGACAATGAGGACGAGCCGGATGACATCTAATTTGCAGGTAATGATTTATTAAACACAGTTTAGGTTAGGTTAGTTTAGTTTACCTTAGACAAATTTATTGTCCTTTCATTTCTTCGACGTCGGCATCTACCATAAACATGGCGTACCATTCGTCATACACGACTTCGTTACTTAAGAAATGTGTTTTAGCACTTTTGTTTTTCATTTCCGCACACAAAATTTGCACATTACGTTGATACAGTTTAATTTACAAAATTAATATTTAGTTTTCTATTGCTACATTCCTCCCTTGGTCGAAACTAAATATTTACCATATATTCTTGAAGGAATGCTATGGAGCTGAAATCCATGCATTCCTTGTAGCTACGAGAAACTTATACCCCACAATCAGGAGTGGATAAACAGGCCACCAACATCCATCACAACGACGATCTGGATGACCTCTAAATTATGGTACCAATTTACTAAATACAGGTTAGGTTAGAATAAATCAATTTATCATCCTTTCATTTCTTCGATGTCAACATCAAAATAAACATGGCATACCATTCATCCGGCTAGACTTCGTTAGTTAATTTTCTATTGTGACATCGCATAGCCATAGCCATAGGTGTGCACAACTAAAATTTTACCATATATTTCTAATGAAATGGTTAAGCTAGGTTAGCTGCTGGACAAAAATTTCCTGTTAAATATCTGTGTTTGCACAATTCTGCAATTAATCAAAATACTGCATTTTTCCAGGGAAATTTAAGAGTACACTAGTGTAAGACATTGATTGTGACTAAGTAATGACTGCATCTAGGTAATTTTGATTCTGTGAGCAGCAGGCCTATACTGCACTGATAGTCTTAGAGTTAGTGGTTTGATAGGCAGAATAATGAATTATGATGCACTCAAGTGATTCCAGGACAGTGAGCTGTAGTCGTGAAAATATTAAGATCTGGGCATTTCTTAAGTATTCAAAACCCAAGGGATTGCTGGTAATTTTGAAACCGAGATCTATTTGGTATATAAATCAAAACTTCCCAATTCATTAGACGACCTGTAAACATGTAAAAAGTCACGTACCACCGAATACATCACGCAACTACAAAAATCTAGCTAAGCTTTGGTAATTTGTACATTTCACCAGCAACAGACGTAAAAATCTATTTTTTTACACGGTAACATTAACACTTCCAAAGTAGGTTGACATTATGATTATCACAACTGTGGCGCCCGGGAGTCCACAAAATACCTTGCGCAACTATGGTCTATGTCTTCATAAACAAAAATAACCTTCCCTAATACCCATACAAACTATACAAATTAAACTCCTAGTGTTTTATGTATCCTTCTAATGGGGTAAATAAGACTTAATGATAAGCGGATAAGTTGTAAACAGTTCCATTTTTGATTGCTCAACATTTTATAACAGCTGATCAAAGGCCGGAGATAACCTAAATCGCATACTTTGGTTATTTCATCGAACTGAGTCTAAACCAAAACCCCAAACTTTTATATCTTCACTTACTTTTGTTTGCGTATCTGACGGTCGTGACTTGGACTCCAACTCGTGCATTTCGTGCAACTGTACGTGCCATCAAAGAAGCCATTTTTGATAAATAGTACAGCTGTACGTCCTCTCTCAGCCAAGACTTCGTCGAGTATTGCATAGTGGAAAGTATCTATATGGTTCCATTCTCTGTAAAACAAAAATATATTTTATATATCAATTCCACTTTACGTTTTTCATTATATATAATTTAAACATTCAAATTTATACACAAATTTTGTATTCATTGACTTATACTAAAACAATTTTTACGTGGCAATATTTGGTCATTCAAACTGAAACTTCTTGGAAACTCTTCAGCTCTTGGAAGTTTAGATATATACAATACGTTATCATCAGTGATGTCATTTTTATAAATTAACAATAAGTAAAATGGTATGCTGCGCGGCTAAATTCACTTCCAAAACCGAAAGAAATTAAGAAAATAACCTTTGAGAAGGTTGTTTTATGAGCACTAGACAATGGCGACCAAATCGCAAAGTTATCAACTTATCATAGAAGTGATAAAAGAAGAAAAAATAATGAGGAGCTCAGCAAGCACAAAGGAGAATAAGTAGAAGTTATAATTAGTCAGCATTCTTTTGAGTTGGGTCTTTAATCATAATAAAGAGACTGAACAACTAGGAATGGAACTAAATCAACAATATATTTGAATGTAAGAAATAACGAAGAGATCTAAGGCTGCGAGTTGCAAGTTATTGAATATTAAATAATTATGGAGTATACTACATGCAATATAGAAAGCGAATAGTCCAAAGTAATCTAATGAAAACAATGACCTAGCTTCAAACTAGGAGGGAAGTCAGGAACCAAAGAAAAGTAAGGGAAATTTATCATAAAAAGAAACTCTTCTGAAAAGTAAGTGTATGAAACTGGCCTAGAGCACAAACGAGGCGAAAACAACTTATCTGAAAGTAGACATTAATCATCAAACGCAGGCAGGCTGGTAAAAAAAAAACTAGATAATTTCATCGAGAGCTTTACTCTTCAAACACCACAGTTGAGTTTCAGAAATAGTATGTAGACAATGGTAGTCTGTCAGGGATTACGAGTGAAGTAAAGTTTGCTTAGAAAAAAAGAAAAAGAAGTATGATGGGTAAATGCATATGTCTAAAGATCTGAAGACGACGACGCTGGGAAATGATCAATTAAACCAAAAACCTTTATTTCCATTTCTACATTGGTTATTCACCTTGCAATATAAACAGTTAATAATATGTACAATTATGGTGTAGATTAGCTCTCAATAGAGGTAAACAGAGTCAAAATAAAATCGAGACTTTCATGTCCATTTTTACAGTGGTCATTCACCCTACAATATAAATAGTTAATATGCACGATTATAATATAGTGTAGGTTAGCTCACAACATTAAGAGTTGATAATATGCGAGCCAAGAAAAAGAGATGAAGTACTGTAGTATGTTCTGTGGGTTGCAACTGGTGTATAAATGCCTGCCATTTATTTGTCTGTTTGTATAATCATTATGTATTTGATTATTTATCATTATTTATCTCTCCATTTATTATTTACAATTCACTTTTTTGTTTATTATTTAACTTTAGTTATCTACTTTTTTATTCATTATTTATTTATTTATTAATATTTATGTCATTGTACCATTTTTCGCATCCAACGTATTTATGGACCAAAAGGTCTCCTGTCGGCATGCTCCTTCCTTGCAATCCTTTATAAGAATGCATCAGTAAGAGACGACAGGAATTACAGTGCTCTACGCGCTGTCAATAGATGGATTTGGCCCAAACCCGAACTGCATAAAAAGCGGTTTTCTTGCCTCCGGGTGTTGACGTAAACCAGTGGTTCTCAACATGTTTTTTCGTGTATTCCACACACTTATGCGATGCTGCTCTTCAGCCTGCATGAGACCACAAATTCATCACTAAACTTAGGCCTAATCGCTGGACCCCACTTTTGAAACTCCATGGCCTCCTAAGGGGGTCACGGACGTAAAACAAAAGAGGGTGGGTCCAGTGGCGAATCCAGAAAATAATTTTGGGGGGGCTGAACTAAGTATGAGAGAGTGGGAAGCGAGCGAAGGGACCCGAATCAGCTAGGGAGTTTGAAATGTGAACAATTTTAGAAACATTTTGAAGCTAGTTGCAAAGGTGTATTGAGGAAATGGTCACTAAATTAAATTGCAATTGTAAAAAAATATATACACACGCACATACATGGCTCTTCCTGAAAAGTAGAATACAAGTATGGCAGAAAATAAAACAAAATTAAAATAAAATAAAGACATATAAACAAAAACTGTTATGAAAGTGTTAACCGCATTCCATATGTTTTATATGGTCCGGTTCGGCCTTCGGACAGTGTCAATTAAATCCGAAATACGTTAGATATGTATTTATAGGAGGGTCGGTTAAAAAAAAAAAAAAAAAAAAAAAAAAAAAAAAAAAATAAATGAAAATGGGACGTTGATGTTTTTTTTTTTTTTTTTTTTTTTTTTTTTTTTTTTTTGGGGGGGGGGGGGGGCTTAAGCCCTTTCAAATCCTCCCGCACCCCCGCATCCGCCAGTGGATGGGTCTCGCCAAGGTCATGGCAGCCAGATCTTCCCGGCCATTTCGCCACTGCATGGCTGTCTTGAACCGTCTTGAAGATGGAAATGCTTTGGCTTAGCGACGTAAACAGCCAGTGCTGGATCAGTGAGCCATTCAGGGTAATTTAGTCGTTACCACAGTAAATGATCAAAAGATCCTTTCAATTTATGAAGAAGTCAGAGGTTGCAACTTAGACGCTGAAAAGAATACTCACGAAGATGAAACGAAAAGAAAAAATATTCCCATAGAAATACAGCGGCAGAATGTAACAAGAAAATCGGCAAATTACCCGCTAGGCTGACTTCCATCACAAACTGAAGGTTGTCATCTTTCGCTGAGCTCACACGCGGCGCAAAAGAAAGACACCCCACCCCACACCCCTCTTGGCTGACTGCAGTCCTTTTCACTTGGAATTCCCACATCATCATCATCATCATCATCATCATCATCATCATCATCGTCATCGTCATCGTCATCGTCATCATCATCATCATCATCATCATCATCATCATCATCATCATCGTCATCGTCATCATCATCGTCATCGTCATCGTCATCATCATCATCATCATCATCATCATCATCATCATCATCATCATCAAACATCCCGAAGACTTTGCGAGGAGGAGAGAGAAGAGAATCTGATCTACTCTGGGTGCTCCTGACAGAGTTCCATACTATTGGAGGAGAATCAGGGAAGAAAGGATCCCACAAAAGAGACGTTGGCCTGATCGCCTCTGGGCACTCACAACAGAGTTCCATAAGATGAAGACCACCTCCTGTTTCGCGTGGGAACTATTCCGGCCTGGTCGTCGTCGCCCTATTCCTTGTTTAATGATAACACCGAAGTAGGGGCGGTGCTAGGCATTGTGAGGCCCGGATAGAACATGGATAAGGGGGATCTCCATTGAGATCAAATAGGCTTAAATCCGGCCCTGATATATAATCCAGACTGCATGCACATCGAGGGAGGTTTCCAGTTGCACGCCTCCAGAGTGGACCCTGATCTGTGCCACGACTGATCGCTCCTGAGTCCTAATCCAGACTGCATGCACATCGAGGGAGGTTTCCAGTTGCACGCCTCCAGAGTGGACCCTGATCTGTGCCACGACTGATCGCTCCTGAGTCCTGACGAACTTTGTCTTCTCCTGGGCTCGCTAATGTGCATACACAGGTCGTAATACGTATTTCGAGAAAGCCTCTTTTCCCATTATCGATCATCAGGTGGCTCGCACATAGAATGGTCCACCACACGAATAAATAGCTTTGGTGCTTTCATCCATCCCTGGAGAGTTACACAGCCCACGTTCCTCCGTACTGGAGTCAGGAGGAGAAGGAAGAGGTGGCTTGCATGGTGGCGCCGCAATGCAGGGTCGACTCACAAGCAGCAGCAGTAACTTTGTTCACATTTCCTCGTCGTCACCGCTCACCCGCCACTTCCGTGACTGCGTCTGATCACTCCCAGAGCCTCTGGCAGGGCGGACTGAGCCAAGTTCCAGGCCGCGCGAGTTCGGGAGGAGGGGAATTTGGCCGCAGAGGAGTTCGGGAGATCACCGATGCCTCTCCACTACTTCGAGTAGGAGGTCTGGGATCAGAGCCGAGGGCACTCGCCGCCCGGAGGGAGGCCCGTCTTGAGCTGTCTGTCGCGTGAGGGGACTCGGGCCCGGGAGCAAGGTGGGGGGGGGGGGTGATTCCCGCCTGGAAGGATGCTGAAGGATTCCCGCCTGGAAGGATGCTGAAGGATTCCCGCCTGGAAGGATGCTGAAGGATTCCCGCCTGGAAGGATGCTGAATGTGGCGAGGCAGAGAATGACTGTATATATACAGTCACTGTCAAGACTAAGACTACTCCTCCTCCTCCTCCTCCTCCTCCTCCTCCTCCCACTCCTCCTGTCCCAGAAGGGTCGTCATGTCGTTTCTTGGCTCTGCTGACGACACCGCGGGCGTCGGGGGCTGACGAAGATCGTTTTTTTGGAAGCCCAGTGATTGCCCGAAAGGAATCTCGTCCTCAGTGGTGACGCTCTATGGGGGAGGTTGGGGGGTTGGGGGGAGGACACGATGAGGCCGAGGAACCTCCCCTGGATGGATGGATGGATGGACGGCCACTTGGAAAGCAACTCAGCACAGTCTCGAACCTGAACACGACGGGGCTCCTACGTGGAACAGAAGGTAAAGCTCCCGTCTCGGAACCCGGGTTCGACGCCTGGTCATTGCAAAGCGCTTTCATGACTTCCCAACCCACAACGGCGGCGGGGATCAGAGGTCCTGTAGGTCAGCGTCGCACATGTATGCTACCAACTCATTGGTGGGGTCGAGCCGATTATACTAACTTCAGACTTTGTTCCAAACCACAGCCGTTACTCCAACACACCAACGACAACTCTACACGCAGCACTTGTTACTCTACAAACAACCTTACCAAGCCACCGTGGTGAGGTGCAGAGGCTGTATCGTACCTCAGGGGATAGGCCGGTCCTGCAGTGGCCTATTAAGGCCGAACTACACGCGCATGGAAGAAACCTCCAGTCGAGATGTTTCAAGAACTAGTTTATCTATATAGTGGCTAACATACATACATACATAAACCAAGGCTTTTTACCCCTTACAAGGGGGATAGCCAAAAAGAAAAAGTCATAAAATCATTCCCACCCATTCCATCCCTGAATACACTCCACACCCCTCCACCCTCCCTCTTATCTTAGCACCTCCTGGATGACGGGTCATCCCTGCACCTTGTCCACTGCCCTGGGTCACAAGCAGTGTCGCAAGACACAGCACATCCACAGCAAGGCCGCTTCATTAAATCGGCGACCCCCCTCTCCGTCCCCCCATTGCATAAAAGGAGAGGACGGGGAGAAATCCCTTCGGGCTGCGTCAAATTTTGCTCACACATACTACCTCACCCCCCATCCACCCTCCCATTCCATAGTGATTAAAGAATGGAATAAACTTAGTAACCCTGTAGTAGTGAGCGCTTAAATTATCGATTGTTCCAAGGGAATTTTAGACAGATTTATGGATAGGAATGACAGGTGGTAAAGGACATGGAACTGCCTAGTGTAAGACTCATGGTCTCTTGCAGTCTCCATTCTTATGTTCTTGGGTTCTTCAATCGAAGTTTTATGACATTTACAATATATATATATATATATATATATATATATACATATATATATATATATATATATATATATATATATATATATATATATATATATATATCACAGGTGAGAAATGTAGTAACACATTTGTAAATCACAACTAACACCACAGTCGGACGAAAGAAAAAGTTGCGTAAGCGGAACTATATATTTCGATTGCTACCTGCAATCCTCTTCAGTAGTACAAAGTGGCAGGGAGGAGGCTATCTTAAGTAGCAACCTCTTACAAAAGAAAGGGAACATGAGAAAATAAAGAACATCACTGCCCCAACCCTAGTTGACCTGAGGCTGACACGAGGTCGGGTCAGGGGGAGGGGGAGGAAGCTTGTTGACAATATTTTTGGTGATGAATAGTCCTGAAATTATGTCTGGGGTCCATTGACCCTTGGAAATATTCATCGTGGGCAGATAATCAATTAATGTTGATTCCACCATTTTCCTTCTGAACCCACACCCTGATTTATAAATGAAGAAAGTACCCCATTAAGGCCCATTATTTCCAACAGGGGTTCTTGTTCCAGCAAACTCTCTAAATGGCTTGCGGGTTTATTATCACCATTTGTGGGCAAATTTTCCAATTCCCATTTGAAACATTCAGAAGATTTCATCCAGAAAATATAGGAGATTAACATAGTAGGCCGTCGCTTTATTTTCTCATGTTCCCTTTCTTTTGTAAGAGGTTGCTACTTAAGATAGCCTCCTCCCTGCCACTTTGTACTACTGAAGAGGATTGCAGGTAGCAATCGAAATATATAGTTCCGATTACGCAACGTTTTCTTTCGTCCGACTGTGGTGTTAGTTGTGATATATATATATATATATATATATATATATATATATATATATATATATATATATATATATATATATATATATATATATATATATATATATATATTGAAATTAAGTACTACATGTATAATAAAGGAGTATCACATCTACAATAAAGGAGAGTTACGTATACAATAAACATATGCAATAACTAAGTAACGAGAGGAATTTTACAGCCCTAATCAGCGCCTTTAATGCCCAACTCTGCCCCCCCCCCTCCACGGTGTGTGTGTGTGGGGGGGGAAGGGTAGGAACAGAGGATGTCTGATGATCTTTTAACAGAAGAAGAAAATCTGGAAGCAGAGCAGATATGTCGAAAGCAAAACTCTCAATCGAGGAAGACGAGATCGCATGTAAGTGTGTAAATTAAACATATAAACTACTTTCTGAAGAAAATAGTTTATATGTTTAATTTACACTTCTTATAATCCTAATTTACACTTCTCATAACCTAGCTTTTACTATGACAATCTTTTCCTAGTTTTTATGTGAGGACCACAGTGGAAATAAGTCTCTTGACTTTCTGTGTCATCCTCGGATGTACAATTATATGTACTATGTATAATATTGAGTCTTATATGTATTGTACTTATTGTATGTATGATTGTATCGGAATAAAATTCAATTCAATTCAATTCAATTCAGGGGGGAAGAGGAGGAGGAGGAGGAGGAGGTATTATAAAAAAAACTTAAGCCAGTTTGGCTTTAATCAGGCGAGAAAAGACCTCCCGAATTGAATTCCTACTCGTCTTCTGGTAACAATTGTTTATTTCAATCTTTATACTTTCTACCATTATATCACTGATGTATTTCTATATTTGTGTGGTATTTATACAAAATGTAAGATATAGCGACAATCATATTGAAAAAAATAAACGAAGTATTTAATAATAACATGGTTACCGCTACATATCTTAATTATGTTCATTTTCTATGACAGCTACAGGGTAGGAAAATGTAAAGGGGTGACTATAATTGATATCCATTCTCGGTAAAAAAAAAAATTATTTTTCCTAATACACAATACACATGTAGGGAATTTTTCCTTACGTTTTTGAGACATAGAGTCCTATATGAAATTTAATTTACTTTTCAACTCAAAACAGAAGCCAACGAATCACAATGGAGCCAAAAATAATGGTAAAATACGAAGGGCAAGATGATAAGGCCTTGGTGGAGGAGGTGGAGGAGGAGGAGAAGGAAGAGGAGATAATCCCCCTCTCTCCCTGCCTGCCTGCCTGCCTGCCTGCCTGCCAGCCTGCCAGCCTGCCCGTGGGGCCACCGGAAATTCGGGCGAATAGGTCACGAGTCTGTTTACCTCTCTGTCTAGTTATATGCGACAGGAGTAATCCTCTCGAGCGAGGTTAGCCGCCCTCGTCCGTCTGTCCTCTGTCGCCGTCCATTCGCTTCCCCCCCCCCCACTTCCCTTGTACCCTTCTTGTACCCTTGTACACTGATTCCTCGTGGAGAGGGAGAGGGAGGGAGGGAGAGGAGGCTTAGACCCATCGGCATTGGACAAATGATGATCAAATCACTTGGATGTTCATCTGTCACAAACACACACACAGACATACACATACAGACATACATGGGCACACATACAGAGGCATACAGGCATACATATAGAGCCATACATACAGAGGCATACAGGCATACATATAGAGGCATACATACAGAGGCATACAGGCATACATATAGAGGCATACAGACAGGCAGACAGACAAACAGACAGACAGGCAGAGATACAGGCATATAGACAGGCAGGCAGGCAGACAGGCATACAGAGGTACAGACATATATATATATAAATATATATATATATGTATGTGTGTGTGTGTGTGTGTGTGTGTGTGTGTGTGTGTGTGTGTGTGTGTGTGTGTGTGTGTGTGTGTG